>NC_052345.1:9049027-9089027 GCF_016432855.1 Salvelinus namaycush
AGATATGCACATGGACACACACAGGCCAGCTCCACATTATAAACAGAACAGATGATCAGAAGGACACAGACAGGCTCAGGGTCAGACACAGACAGAGACACAGACAGGGTCAGACACAGACACAGACACAGGGTCAGGCACAGACAGGGTCAGGCATAGACAGGGTCAGACACAGACAGAGACACAGACAGGGTCAGACACAGACACAGGGTCAGGCACAGACACAGGGTCAGACACGGGCACGGTCAGACAGAGACACAGACAGGGTCAGGCACAGACACAGGGTCAGGCACAGACACAGGGTCAGACACGGGCATGGTCAGACAGAGACACAGACAGGGTCAGGCACAGACACAGGGTCAGGCACAGACACAGGGTCAGACACGGGCATGGTCAGACAGAGACACAGACAGGGTCAGGCACAGACACAGGGTCAGGCACAGACACAGGGTCAGACACGGGCATGGTCAGACACAGACAGAGACACAGACAGGGTCAGGCACAGACACAGACATGGTCAGGCACAGACACAGACAGGGTCATGCACAGACAGGGTCAGGCACAGACACAGACAGGGTCAGGCACAGACACAGACAGGGTCATGCACAGACAGGGTCATGCACAGACAGGGTCATGCACAGACAGGGTCAGGCACAGACACAGACATGGTCAGGCACAGACACAGACAGGGTCAGGCACAGACACAGACATGGTCAGGCACAGACACAGACAGGGTCATGCACAGACAGGGTCATGCACAGACAGGGTCATGCACAGACAGGGTCAGGCACAGACACAGACATGGTCAGGCACAGACACAGACAGGGTCATGCACAGACAGGGTCATGCACAGACAGGGTCATGCACAGACAGGGTCAGGCACAGACACAGACATGGTCAGGCACAGACACAGACAGGGTCATGCACAGACAGGGTCAGGCACAGACAGGGTCAGGCACAGGCACAGGCACAGGCAAGGTCAGGCACAGATACAGGCACAGACAGCCCCAGGGTCAGACACAATACTCAGTCAATTACATGTACAGAGCAAACACTTTCCCTTTAAGGAAAAAAAGGACTCATATTATAACCATCCAACATCCCATCAAACCTTCCCTTTAAGGAAGGAAAGGAATCAAGCAATCACCAAACATACACCAGACTAGTGGTTTAGTGTATCTTCGTTAGCTGAGCCTACTTTCTGCCCGTCCTGTTTCTGGGGGAACAAAGGTATTTAGCCAGGCTGTGTTGGCACCATGCCACCTTTCTCCCACCAGTCCCCCATCCGCCCCCTCTTTCGCTGGGGGTGTCTGTCAGGCCTGGATGAGGGACTGAGGATGGGGGTTGGGGGTCGGGCAGTGGAAGGGCGGTGTAGGGGCGAAGGAGTCCGACTCCTCGTTAGTGACATATTCGTCCCTTGAGTGACGGAGAATTCAAAGTGCAGAGACAGAGTGTGTACATCCTTCTGTTAGTGTTATCATTCAGATTTGAAGTAGAGAGAGATGTTTTTCCACCTTCTAAAATGTCTAATTTGCTCTGGGAGAAGAGCTTGTTACAGATGAGTAATGATGTAATGGTACTTCCTCCTCCAGTAATGTACACACCTGGGTTCTAATAGTACGCTTTAACGGCAGGGCTGCTGTGGAATGGGGGAGGGGGATAAAGGTGTGTGTGTTGGGGAGGAGGAGGTGTGGGGTAGTCGGGGGTTGTGAGATCAGGAGTGGACGGGACAGGTTGGGTACTGGGTGTGTGTGAGTGTGTGTCCCTGTAGGGCTCCTGGCTGGGTTTCCTGTTTCAGTGTTTGTCTTAACAAGCCCACCGCCACGGCCCCAGGGTCTTCAGGTGGAGGCTAGTTTGGGGAACACACACACATGCCCCTCCTCTCCACTCCCCCCTGTGTTTTGTCTGTAGTAAATGTGTTGTGTTACTAGGGCTCCCTGATGCAGAGCTGTGTGGTGATGAGTGCTGTAAGACAGGAACATATGATCCCTATTTCAGCCCTGAGCTCTGGCCAGACCCTCTCTCTCTCTCTCTCTCTCTCTGACTCTACCCTCACTCTCTCTCTCTCTCTGACTCTACCCCTCTCTCTCTCTCTCTCTCTCTCTCTCTCTCTCTCTCTCTCTCTCTCTCTCTCTCTCTCTCTCTCTCTCTCTCTCTCTCTCTCTCTCTCTCTCTCTCTCTCTCTCTCTCTCTCTCTCTCTCTCTCTCTCTCTCTCTCTCTCTCTCTCTCTCTCTCTCTCTCTCTCTCTCTCTCTCTCTCTCTCTCTCTCTCTCTCTCTCTCTCTCTCTCTCTCTCTCTCTCTCTCTCTCTCTCCTCTCCTCTCCTCTCTACCCAGGTCTGGTCTAGTCCACATAAGCACATCTCAACCTCTCATCAGCTTCCAACATTTACTCAGTCAGGACTAATTCTCCTTGGCTTGTCTTGGCTCTGGAGCAGGCCAGAAGACACACAGACACACACACACATACATACACACACACCGGCATGAGTCAATGTGATGCCTGGACGCATGCATGCACGCACGCTTAAACACACACACACACAAACATACACACCAAAAAATACCTCTGCTTCCTCCTCAGACAGAGAGAGTGTTGTTTACACAAACCAGGATAAAAAATCACCCTTTTCCCTGTCAGAAGTAAACACATTCCCATCCCGTCTGGTCAATACTGTGGCAGACAGGCTGATACAGAGGTCAGGGGTCATCTCTGTCCCGGCTGTCACGCCCTCGCCACCCCCGCTTTCAGCTGCCAGGTTAAGGACGCTATTTTTAGATTTTTGACACAGAGGAGCTTGTCTTTGATACTGCCACAGGTCACAGAAGTAAGGTTCTGTATTAGTTTGGTAACTCTGGGGAGAAACATGGCATATCCATAGCATCTACAGTACACAGATTTGATCATTTTATCCAGAAAGTCATGAAGATATTATATCTCCTGGCTCAAGTGACTTTGTGTTGTCTCTGTTTGTGAAAGAACTTTCATACATTTCTTTCGTACTTTTTTTTGACATAAATGGAAGTATCCCGTTTGATTAACATAGACTGTCAGTAACGACCATTTACTCTGTGTTGTTTCCCAAACCACATCATCAACCTCTGACCTGAGGGACTGAGGAGTGTCTCAGTGATGCTGGGAAACAACATTTAACCCCCTGCTGCTGCTCAGTGTCTCATAGTGTCTTACTGCAATATCAGTGACCTGTCAGATACTGTTCCCAACACTGGGCCCAGTAGAAGTGTGTGTGTGTGTGTGTGTGTGTGTGTGTGTGGGTGGGTGGGTGGGTGGGTGGGTGGGTGGTCGTCTACAGCTGTGGCTGGCGAGCTCTTATCTTCAGTCCAGAGATACGACTCTGAGAGACCCCATGTGTCGTTCTACATATGTGTGAAAACTCACAGGTGTGTGTGAGAGAGAGAGAGAGAGAGAGAGAGAGAGAGAGAGAGAGAGAGAGAGAGAGAGAGAGAGAGAGAGAGAGAGAGAGAGAGAGAGAGAGAGAGAGAGAGAGAGAGAGAGAGAGAGAGAGAGAGAGAGAGAGAGAGAGAGAGTGTGTGTGTATCAGTGCAGTTTCTGGGCCTCTTGGGTTCTGTTTTCAACTGCTCGTTGACTCCTAATAGGCCAAGTTAAGAGAGTATTTGATCGATTCAAATCCCAAATCTGTTAAATGATGATCAGACGATGAAGAGTTGATCAGTTCTTCAGAGAGTCTGATTTCAGTCAGTAGAACCATGAAGCTGTGGTGGAGTTGATATGTTTTGCTTTTGGTTATCAACAGCTATCATGATGTATGTGTAGTTTGGTGTGAGGATTTTAAGTGAATGAGCACACACACACACACACACACACACACACACACACACACACACACACACACACACACACACACACACACACACACACACACACACACACACACACACACACACACACACACACACAACCTCTCCTCCATCCAGCCACTCTTTACGTCCATCCTGAATCTCACTGATAATATGCCGGTCTCCTCTCCTCCGTCCCTCATTTGAATTTGAAGCGTTCCTCTTCTTTAATCTTCAAAGCCCTGATTGCTTTATCTGAATATATGAATATTCATGGCATGGGCAGCCAGACTCGCAGTTCATTACCTTGCTGTAAATTCTAATGAGCATTAGGCCTCCTCACGGTAATTGCCAATTGTTTTGCATTTTTGATTAGGCCATTATTGCCGTGCATTCTGAACATGTCTTCCCTGCCTGGCTGCCAGGACACAGCAGGAGATGAGAGAGGGAGAGAGACAGAGGGATGGGGAGAGAGAGAGACAGAGGGATGGGGAGAGAGAGAGAGACAGAGGGATGGGGAGAGAGAGAGAGAGAGAGAGACAGACAGACAGACAGACAGACAGACAGACAGACAGACAGACAGACAGACAGACAGACAGACAGACAGACAGACAGACAGACAGACAGACAGACAGACAGACAGACAGACAGACGGATGGGGAGAGGGATGGGGAGAGGGATGGGGAGAGAGACAGAGGGATGGGGAGAGAGAGAGAGAGGGATGGGGAGAGAGAGAGAGAGAGAGAGAGAGAGAGAGAGGGATGGGGAGAGAGAGAGAGAGATGGAAACGGAGGAGCTAGGGTAGTAAAAAGAAAAGAGGGGGAAGAGAAGGAGAGGTGGGGATGGATGGATGGATGGAGGGATGAAGAGAGAGAGAGGGTTGAAGGGAACAATGCAGGAGAGTAGGTAGCCACAAAATGGCATAGCTGTCTTACACATCAGCATTCATACTTGTTTTCTGAGTGTGTGTGCCAGTCTGACTGTGTCATCCTGAGTGTGTGTGTCAGTCTGACTGTGTATTCCTGAGTGTGTGTGTCAGCCTGACTGTGTCATCCTGAGTGTGTGTATCAGTCTGACTGTGTCATCCTGAGTGTGTGTGTCAGTCTGACTGTGTCATCCTGAGTGTGTGTGCTCGTCTGACTGTGTGAGTATCCTGAATGAGTGTGTGTGCTCGTCTGACTGTGTGAGTATCCTGAATGAGTGTGTGTGCTCGTCTGACTGTGTGAGTATCCTGAATGAGTGTGTGTGTCAGCCTGACTGTGTGAGTATCCTGAATGAGTGTGTGTGCCAACCTAAATATGTGTGCATGTATTTTGCCTATGGTGGGTGCAGAGTCATGCTCCCAGTAGTCCGTCCCAATGCAGCGTGATGATGCTGCTGGTCTATGAATCATTGATGTCTCCTAGAGGAATGGCATTGGCCTGCTAAGACTTGATAACATCTAATGGATAATTCAGACTTGAATAACATCTAATGGATAATTCAGACTTGATAACATCTAATGGATAATTCAGACTTGATAACATCTAATGGATAATTTAGACTTGATAACATCTAATGGATAATTTAGACTTGATAACATCTAATGGATAATTTAGACTTGATAACATCTAATGGATAATTCACACTTGATAACATATAATGGATAATTTAGACTTGATAACATCTAATGGATAATTTAGACTTGATAACATCTAATGGATAATTCAGACTTGATAACATATAATGGATAATTTAGACTTGATAACATCTAATGGATAATTTAGACTTGATAACATCTAATGGATAATTCAGACTTGATAACATCTAATGGATAATTCAGACTTGATAACATATAATGGATAATTTAGACTTGATAACATCTAATGAATAATTTAGACTTGATAACATATAATGGATAATTTAGACTTGATAAGATCTAATGAATAATTTAGACTTGATAACATCTAATTGATAATTCACACTTGATAACATATAATGGATAATTTAGACTTGATAACATCTAATGGATAATTTAGACTTGATAACATCTAATGGATAATTCAGACTTGATAACATATAATGGATCATTTAGACTTGATAAGATCTAATGGATAATTTAGCACTCTAAAATGAACAGGCCAGACCTTCGACGGGAGACTGGAGAGAGAGCGTTGGATGGGCTATGGACAATGTGGCCGTGTGTGTGTCCACGTTAACTGCTAATGAGTGTGTGTTGTCAGTAGCTCCCTGATCTCTCAGGTGTGTGTGTGTGTGTGTGTGTGTGTGTGTGTGTGTGTGTGTGTGTGTGTGTGTGTGTGTGTGTGTGTGTGTGTGTGTGTGTGTGTGTGTGTGTGTGTGTGTGTGTGTGTGTGAGGGTGTGTGTGTGTGTGTGCTGTCATGCTGGCTCTCTCACCTGGAGTGAGTTCTAGGTGTCAAGAGTTGATTAGCCGGCTCTCATCACAATCATTAGCCAGGAAAAACTCCTCCCTCCCTCCCTCCCTCTCTTCCTCTCCTTTTCTCTCTTCCTCAGAGCACATTTAGGAAGGAGAGTAGTAGAGACCTGTAGACCACATTACATTGACGGATTCCTTCTCAGTATAACTGAATGAGACTTCTCCTATAGACTACCTCCCAGCTGTGTTGATATCTTACTCTACACAGCCTCCATAGACTTCACTGTGTTTACATAGTTCTACAGCCCTGATACCCCTTCCTGGTACTCCTCTTTCTACCACCTATCAAGCCATCAACAGTATTGTTAATTGTCCTAGTACAGCCTTACCCGTGGTAAGAGAGACGGGCCAGAGACGGATGAGTGGCTCCAAGGCATTCAAAGTGACTGGTCAAGCCCTCCTCAAGCCCCCTGGCATGAGGTGTGTGTGTGGGGGGTAGGGGCGCGGGGGCGAGGGGCTAGTCTCCTAGGCACGTGGGGGTTGGTGGGTTTCTGACGGGAGCACAAAGGGGAAATTGTCCGGCTGGAGCATAGAGGCTGCCTGAGAGGCCGAGGCAGAGAGAGCAGGAGGAGAGGTAAAGAGAGAGAGAGTACTATATGGAGACAGAGACCAGAAGAGGTAGAGACAGCAGCAGGGCTGGTGGTGGCTGAGAGAGAGAGGCCTGGCCTGGCAGACAGGATGATAGATGGCTTTGTTAAAGGGTCCCAGGGTGTCCCCTGAACTTGAAGCACTTTGTTTATCTTGAATAGAGTGGGGGGAGGGGGGGGGAGAAGAGGAGGGGAGGAGAGGGGAGAGGGAGAGAGAAAGGAGCAGGAGTGATCTACGTCTAGGGAAGAGAGAGAGGGAGAGAGGAGGGGAGAGGCCTGTATCTGGGCAGGCGTGATGGGTTGGGGAGGTTGGGGGGGGGGGGGGGGGGGGGGGGGGTCGTGAGCAGGGACGGCTGCTGGAGGGGGGGAGAGGAGGGAGAGAGGGAAGGGGGGATGGCTCGGCCCTCAGAGTGGCGATCCATTAACAGATGAACTTGGCAGTGGTCCAGGCCTGGAAGGTCTAGGGAGACACACACATCTCCCTCATACCTGCTGAGTCTAGATCGAATGCCACCAGGTTATTTTTTGTCTGGAGGCGAAAAAGGACAAGGCTCTGGTTCACCTATGTCAGAACCAGTTCAGACTGGTTAGCCAGCCAGTGCCTGTGTGCCTATGTGTGTGTGTGTGTGCCTATGTGTGTGTGCCTATGTGTGTGTGTGTGTGTGTGTGTGTGTGTGTGTGTGTGTGTGTGTGTGTGCGTGCGTGCGTGCGTGCGTGCGTGCGTGCGTGCGTGCGTGCGTGCGTGCGTGCGTGCGTGCGTGCAGGAAACACAGGGAACAGAACCTCCAACCTGGGGCCACAGGCCAGGATGATACAGAAAATAAAGAGTACAGAGAAAGAGCGAAGGAAAGGGAGGAGCGTGTGAACAAATGAAAAGAGAACAAGGAGTCCTCATAAACGTGTGGAGACAGCAGGGGAAATGTGTGGTTCTCTTCTTCCTTTTTTCTGGATGGAGGGGTGTTGGTGGGCAACATGATGCTCACAGCTTTAGTTGCTATTGTGTACAGAAAACATTACAGCTAACATGAGAGTGGAGAGGAGGACAGAGAGAATGGATTTGATATGGACGACACACATAAGGTGCATAAAGGCCCTTTGTATGCAAGTGTGTGTGTTGTGTGTGTGTGTGTTTATAACCTCATGCCTCAAACGGTTGTGTGCGTGTGTGTTTAATGTCCTATACAGTAATGTACAGAAACATGTTGTTCTCTAATTTGTCCTTAATCACCTCAGGGACTGTCCCAGGAGAGTTCTAGAAGAGGCTGGTCAACATTGTACCACAAAGAACTTTTCTCTTCTCATTTCAGGCGTGTGTGTGTGTTACTCTGTTCCGTGTGTGACGTAGTGTTATGCTGAAGGTGTTGGTGGTGAGAATTGAAGGGCTTAGAGGAGTCACCTTTCTGCTTCACAGGTGTTCCTGTTGTCTTCCTGTACTCAGGTCTGGTGTATTTAGCTGATGAGAAATGGTCACAGACACGGGGCTGAAGTTCAGGCAGATATCCAGTAGCCTAATCCCAGGTCTGTTTTTACTGTCTCGCTATGGTCATTAATGGCATGACAGTGCCTATATGAGATGGCAAAACAGCACAAACAGATACTACAGTACTTACTATAGAATTCTGTAATAAACTGTAATATGCTGTAGAATACTATACTAGACACGGTAGTATCCCTTGATCATGTGTTGTACATTAGAATTGTGTAGTATACTGTAGAATACTATAGTAAAATCCACCAAAAAAACACTAGTAAATACAGAAATGTCAGCAAAAACACAAAACTCATTTTTTACTGAAGTAAATACTACAGTATTTAAGTTGCGTATACCTTGCCCATTCCCCTCACCCATATCCAAATTTGTGCCACACGTGAGAAACCTACATGCCAAGTGTAGACCATATATTGTGTTCCTTACAGGTTATGAAAAAGAGCAGAAGTTCTGAACTCTCTGTTCAGGACCTAGTCCTCACTACCTACCTACCTACCTACCTACCTACCTACCTACCTACCTACCTACCTACCTACCTACCTACCTACCTACCTACCTACCTACCTACCTACCTACCTACCTACCTACCTACCTACCTACCTACCTACCTACCTACCTACCTACCTACCTACCTACCTACCTACCTACCTACCTACCTACCTACCTACCTACCTACCTACCTACCTACCTACCTACCTACCTACCTACCTACCTACCTACCTACCTACCTACCTACCTACCTACCTACCTACCTACCTACCTACCTACCTACCTACCTACCTACCTACCTACCTACCTACCTACCTACCTACCTACCTACCTACCTACCTACCTACCTACCTACCTACCTACCTACCTACCTACCTACCTACCTACCTACCTACCTACCTACCTACCTACCTACCTACCTACCTACCTACCTACCTACCTACCTACCTACCTACCTACCTACCTACCTACCTACCTACCTACCTACCTACCTACCTACCTACCTACCTACCTACCTACCTACCTACCTACCTACCTACCTACCTACCTACCCTACCTACCTACCTACCTACCTACCTACCTACCTACCTACCTACCTACCTACCTACCTACCTACCTACCTACCTACCTACCTACCTACCTACCTACCTACCTACCTACCTACCTACCTACCTACCTACCTACCTACCTACCTACCTACCTACCTACCTACCTACCTACCTACCTACCTACCTACCTACCTACCTACCTACCTACCTACCTACCTACCTACCTACCTACCTACCTACCTACCTACCTACCTACCTACCTACCTACCTACCTACCTACCTACCTACCTACCTACCTACCTACCTACCTACCTACCTACCTACCTACCTACCTACCTACCTACCTACCTACTACCTACCTACCTACCTACCTACCTACCTACCTACCTACCTACCTACCTACCTACCTACCTACCTACCTACCTACCTACCTACCTACCTACCTACCTACCTACCTACCTACCTACCTACCTACCTACCTACCTACCTACCTACCTACCTACCTACCTACCTACCTACCTACCTACCTACCTACCTACCTACCTACCTACCTACCTACCTACCTACCTACCTACCTACCTACCTACCTACCTACCTACTACCTACCTACCTACCTACCTACCTACCTACCTACCTACCTACCTACCTACCTACCTACCTACCTACCTACCTACCTACCTACCTACCTACCTACCTACCTACCTACCTACCTACCTACCTACCTACCTACCTACCTACCTACCTACCTACCTACCTACCTACCTACCTACCTACCTACCTACCTACCTACCTACCTACCTACCTACCTACCTACCTACCTACCTACCTACCTACCTACCTACCTACCTACAGGTTATGGAAAATTAGCTCTTTGAGTATTTCTCCAGTAGGTTTCCTAAAGGAGAAAGCCCCCCACTTCTATGTCAAAGATAATTAAACAAAAACACTTTAGTAAATGCTGCAGTAATGTCCCCAAAAACACTACAGTAAATACTACAGTATATTACAGGCCGCAAAACACTACAGTAATTACTATAGTATATACTACTAATTTTTTAATACAGTATTTAAAATATAGTAAACTGTAAATACTTCAGTATACTGCAGTAAATCCTACATTATTCACTACATAAACAGTTTACTACAGTATAAATACAGTATAAAGAGTAGTATACACTATAGTATTTTTTTACGTGGGAACACATCACATCGTACATGCTAAGTAGTTAGAAGATCACCTTAACATTTAACCAAGAAAACCCCATTCTAACCCTTATGGACTAACCACCCCACCAACTAATCAATGGACTATTTCATTGTCTTAAGGCATTTTTTAAATGAAATATTCATTGAGATATTCATGTCTGATCTATGAAAAGATGTGTTTCTTTCCCATCGTGGCCATTCTCTATGGGATCCTCCGGGGAGATGGTGGGTGTTGTTGAAACATCTTGATCCAAGTAGCTTTCATTGATCGATTCTTTTTTAATATTTATGATTAAATTCCTCATATATGCGTCTTTGTGCCAGAGGGAAACTGTGGATTTACAGTACCAGTCAAAAGTTTGGACACAGCTACTCATTCAAGGGTGTGAAAAGCTGTCATCAAGGCAAAGAGTGGCTACTTCGAAGAATCTCAAATATAAAATATATTTTGATTTGTTTAACACTTTTTTGGTTACTACATGATTCCATATGTGTTATTTCATAGTTTTGATGTCTTCACTATTATTCTACAATGTAGAAAAAATTAAAATAAAATAAAGAAAACCCTTGAATAAGTAGGTATGTCCAAACGTGTGTGTGTGTGTGTGTGTGTGTGTGTGTGTGTGTGTGTGTGTGTGTGTGTGTGTGTGTGTGTGTGTGTGTGTGTGTGTGTGTGTGTGTGTGTGTGTGTGTGTGTGTGTGTGTGTACCATAAAATGTGCATGTATTTCACAAATCTCTGACCATTAACTCTCTTTGTATATGGGCAGGTTCTTCTTGTCTTCCCCTCTTCGTTAAACATGAGCTCTCTTTCTCTCTTTCTCTCTTTCTTTCTTTCTCTCTTTCTTTCTCTCTTTCTCTCAAACATACTTCTTTATTTTCTTGAGCGGCACATGCATCGGGTGTTAGTTTGGCGTGAAGATATCGGATGAATATGTCTCTTCTCTCTCTGTGTGTGATGACGGCTGCTCCCCCCCCCCCCTCCACACAAACACACTCACACACACATTTGCATATGTATATGTGTAGATTGTATGAGAAGCGACTTTCACATTTGGGGATAGTAATGGGGAGTGGGTGAGGGGTGTTTTTGGGGGGGGGGGGGGGGGGACCCAGACAAAGCCGGCCACCCCTCCCAGATGGCTGTCTGCTCTCTCCGGCCATGTGTCTGGTGGGGAGAGAGAGGGAGAGGAATGGAGGGCGGGATAGAGGGAGAGGGAGAGAACGTGTGAGAGAGAGAGAGAGAGAGAGAGAGAAAGAGAGCATGGCGAGATAGGGAGAAGAGAGAGGGATACACTCTTAGATAAAAAGGGTTCCCAAAAGGTTTCTTTGGCTGTCCCCATAGGGGAACCCTACCTGGAACCAAAAAGGGTTCTTCAAAGGGTTATCATATGGGGACAGCCGAAGAACCCTTTTAGGTTCTAGATAACACCTTTTTTTCTAAGATTGTAGAAAGACCAGAGAGAGAGAGAGGGTGAGAGAAGGAGTGAGAGTTCGTAGGGTTCATGGACCCATTCGCGTGACATCCGACTGAGAAAGGCAGAAGACTGTGGAACTGCCATGTTCCCACATCCTCGTACTGGAAGCACTATAATACATTATGCATGAGAGAGAGGGGGGAGAGAGGGAGATGAGGTCTGGATGTTTTCAGTCGTGGTATTGTTGTTTATCTCAGGGCTAAGATGTCCCCATGGTAACCTACTTGTTAATGGGGTCACCGTAGCAACCAGGCCGTGATGTGATTGTGATGTCAGGATTATGTTATGACTGTAGCTGGACTTCACTGGAGTTTGATTTAGTTAAATGTGATTTTATTTAGTGTGATTTCTGTGAAAATGGACTATACCTACCTAGAGAAGATTATTACAATGTAACTAGCTTAATATGTACCTCAAACTGATAAAAAAATGAAGGTAAAGTGAAAAAAATTGCCAACCCCAAATCACCCCTGCACTTTCCCTTCGAAATCGTCTTAAAAAGCCTGTGTCTCAGAACAGTTTAAGCTGCCATGCAGACCTTTCATATCTGATAGACAGGTTTTAGAACAGGTCTGAGAACAGCAGCCTTTCGGACCTGTCAGAGGTGCTATGGTCTGGACAGACTCCCACGTTTCCTTGACCTTGATGTTTGTTTACCTCGTAGCCCAGATGTAAACATAGACACCATCGCAGACAGGAAGCCTCTGACGTTTGGCTCAGACTCCAAGGTAACCACTGGACTCTCTATAGCGGTTTTGGCTATTTTTTCCCTCTCGTTCCTGTTGATCCGGTTCTTGGCTCTTTTGTTGCAACAAATCACCTGTCCTCTTGACCAGCCAGGCAGCATTGTGTTATCAGCCAAGGGGATAAGTCAACCAAACACATGTTTTACAACCCTTTGCCTATAGGTTCAAAGTGCCAGAGAAATGTTTTTATGCTTTGATATATATACTTTTCTATGAGAAACTGTCTGGTCTTTGCCGCTGTGCTGTGCTGGGCAGCACTGTTCATGCTGTACATGCCCTGTCCTTCCCCAGACGTTCACACTAGTGCGATGTGCGAAGTTGGAGGGACAGACTGCTGGTTGGTAATAAGGCCAGTGATTTGTCTCTCATCATCTGTTGCCACTCTGGATCCAACCCCGGAGTCCAAGGAGGGCTACACTCTCGAATTTAAAAGGTTCATTTGCTTTAGCGTGTCTCTCCTTCCAATTTCTCTCTCTCTCTGTCTCTCTTGCTCTCTCTCTCCCTCTCTCTCTCTCCCCCTCCCTCTCATTCTCGACTCCTGTTCCAACAAGTAGTGTAGGATCTTAAGTCAACACATCTAACTCCTTGGAAACTGAAACCAAGGTACAGTAAACTGGGAGGCAAGCACAACCCTCTTTCTTCTTCTCTCTCTCTCTCTCTCTCTCTCTCTCTCTCTCTCTCTCTCTCTCTCTCTCTCTCTCTCTCTCTCTCTCTCTCTCTCTCTCTCTCTCTCTCTCTCTCTCTCTCTCTCTCTCTCTCTCTCCCTCTCTCTCTCTCTCTCTCTCTCTCTCTCTCTCTCTCTCTTTTCTTTAACAGTACACTATTCTTTACATATCTTCAATAATATTTAGATAGATAAAATCTGTCAGTCAGTCTCTTCAGTCAGTCCGGTGAGATTTCAGTATCTTTAGTGTAGAGGACGATGTTAAGGCGAGAGCTGTGTGAGAGAGATACCAGACCCCCTCTCCCCTCATCAGTGCAGCTCCAGCCAAGGTCTCACTGTGTGGTAGGATGTATGTGTTCCCTGCAAACATTTTGGAAGTGAAAATCTCTCCCAGACAACTGATGGACGGTGCCTCCCTCCCCCCTCTCTGCCCCTCCTCCACCCCACCGACCGACTGGACTGGCTGGCCTTCCCCCGGCTCACCTCCCTCCGTCTCCCCTCCCTCACCCCCCCCCATCCTCCCTATCCCTCACCACATATCCTCCTCCCCCTATACTCCGTCGTCCCTGTCTGGATCCTGTCATGTCATTATCTGAGGGTCGGCGCAGAGGGGCCTCTCTTCTTCTCTTTTTCTATCTCACACACACACATGCCAAACGCACGCAGACCGCATGCACACACACAGGCACGCACATTTGTATATAGCAAGTTTGCTGGAATTTTGTTCAGTTTTACAAGGATTACATTGTTGGTTTTCATACTACCTAACACCCCCCACCATATCTCCCCACTTAATTTAAAGCCAAAGTGCTCACAGCTGTTGTTGGGTAGCGGTCCCGCCGGTGGCTTAAAAGAAAGTGCGGGTCAGTCAGGGTATTAGCATAGGCTAATCACTAGAGGATGAACAGACCAGGGGGAGAGGTGGGGAATCTGTCTGATTCTCTGGTGGCTCTGACCACCACCACCATTAGGGCTCTACCACTGGCCAGTCGCACACAGGGGCAGCCAGTTCCCTATGCACTAAAACGCCACCTACTTTGGTTACACAAAATGGATGCCCGGTCGCGGCTTCGCCTATGGGCTGCCTGAGAAGCTGTGGGCAGCTATTATTAGCGTATTTTCCCTTTAGTTATCTGAGAGTGGTGCTTTTAGCCCCCATTTGAGTGGCTGACACTTGGGTTTCTGGAGCAGATTAAGTGAAATTTTAGCAGCTTTTCGGGCCCTAACCGTAAAACCACACAAAGGAAGCAGCTGGCGCTAATGTAATCTAGCACCCCTCAAGGATGGGCTCTCTGGTTGTCTGTTGTGGCTAACGCTGTCTGTCTGTCTGTGTTTCTGTCCAACAACACTCTTTTGTTTTTCATTTTTTCTCCCTCTGCCCTCTCTCAAAAATAGTATATTCTCTCCCCTATTTCCCTATTTACCTCCCTTCATATATTTATCTCCTTGAATTGTTGTAAAAGTGTAGGACTTTTGCCATACAACAATCATTATAAATTGTATAGGCTTGACTTTTTTTCTAAGCAAACTCATTATATTTTTTCCATCCTCTTCTACTATCTCTTTCTGTAAAGGTGTCCATCAGAAATGATTATGCCCGTCGCCCTATTTCTGAACAAGTCGCTGAGCAAGTTTTTCATCTCTCATTTTCCCCCAGTATTTCTCCTGAGCATCATATCAGGCTTAGAGACCAGTATAGGGTATACATCTTGACCCAGCATAAACCCGAGCCAAGTTACAGTTCAACTTCTGAGTATGTTTAGTTCATCTTCCCAGAATGCAACACAAGGCGGCGAGGCAGTCGAGGTCGTTGACCTGGGGAACCGGCGTCTCTGAGAAGCCGTCAATTCCCCCCCCCCCCCGTCGCCGTGGGAACATGAGTGGCCGCCGTTAACGGGGGCGCATGGGGGATCAGTGTAGCCCCATAGCGTGACAGAGCTGTAGCCGTTAGGGGTGACACCAGAGGGGTGTCGGAGTGTGTGTGTGTGTGTGTGTGTGTGTGTGTGTGTGTGTGTGTGTGTGTGTGTGTGTGTGTGTGTGTGTGTGTGTGTGTGTGTGTGTGTGTGTGTGTGTGTGTGTGTGTGTGTGTGTGTGTGACTTGACTCGTGTGGCATGAGCGCTGGTAGTTTCCCCTAGTGTGATGCAGGCCCTCTGAAACAGGTACTCTCTTAGAAATAAGAGTTCCCAAAAGGGTTCTTCAGCTGTCCCCATAGGAGAAGCCTTTTTGGTTCCAGGTAGGACCCATTTTGGTTCCAGGTAGAACTTTCAGTTTCCAGGTAGAACCCTCTGGGGAAAGGGTTCTACCTGGAACCAAAAAGGGTTCTTCAAAGGGTCCTCTAATGGGGACAGCCGGATAACGCTTTTAGATTCTAGATAGCACCTTTCTTACTAAGAGTGTGCTGTGTATTTGCACTGGAACTGGTTGTCTGTAGATGTACACGTTAGGCTTCACTGTACATGTGTATCGTTCTTCTACTGTTAATTACGATTGATTCATCTCATGTGGTACCACACTTTGACATGTGCAGCCAAAGCAATTGCTTCAATGTTCCATTGTGAGGCTCCACTCTTCACTGTTTAAAAATGGCGCTCTCTCACTCTCTCTGTCAATTAAGTTTTGTTGTCTGCTAGAAACAGCTAGGGCACAAACATCTGCCACATAAATCTTCTCCCTAGCTGTTCTTCTCTGTTTAAGACAACGTTGACAGTCAGCCGTACCCTCTTTTATCGCTGTACATCCCAATTTCCTCACGCTGTGGGCATTGGCAAAAGGGGAGAGAAAATTCAAGCCGGTACTTGCTCCGCTCACTCGCTGAAAATGTATCTATAACTCAGAAGTCATTGGACATCTTTCAAAATGATGTTTTGATCCAACTCTGGCCCCGCGGCGTGGCCACGTATGTGTGCCGTCTTGCCCAGTGCCTGTGTGGAATGTCTGTCAGTGAGTTCGTGGGTCCTATGTGTGTGTGTGTGTGTGTGTGTGTGTGTGTGTGTGTGTGTGTGTGTGTGTGTGTGTGTGTGTGTGTGTGTGTGTGTGTGTGTGTGTGTGTGTGTGTGTGTGTGTGTGTGTGTGTGTGTCTGACACTACTCTTGTCTGCGTGTGTATGTGTGTCAGTGAACTCCTGTCTGTGTGTGTGTTAAAGAGTATGGCTGGACAGTGCTGTGTGGGTATCCTGCTCGTTGCAGCTGTCTGTGTATAAATCCAGCTGTCACTAAAGGAACGTAGCCTCTCTTCTAGAACTCCTGCTCTCCCTCCCCTCACCGAACGGGGGGGAATGTTTCAACAGAAAATGTGTGAGATGGCATTTAAGGACAAAGATGAGGAATGCTTTGTCTGTTTTGGATGTAACTGTTGACCGTTGAACGCTTGAGTCAGAGTCACTGGGCTAGGGCAGCCTCTCTCTCAATTCAATTCAATTTAAGGGCTTTATTGACATGGGAAACGTATGTTAACTTGCATAAAAATGTACAATAAACATTACACTCACAAAAGTTCCAAAAGAATAAAGACATTTCAAATGTCATATTATGTGCAATTAGTTAAAGTACACAAGGGAAAATAAATAAACATAAATATGGGTTGTATTTACAATAGTGTTTGTGTTTCTCTGGGTGCCCTTTTCTTGTGGCAACAGGTCACAAATCTTGCTACTGTGATATTTCAGATATGGGAGTTCATCAATATTGTCTGTCTGTCTGTCTGTCTGTCTGTCTGTCTGTCTGTCTGTCTGTCTGTCTGTCTGTCTGTCTGTCTGTCTGTCTGTCTGTCTGTCTGTCTGTCTGTCTGTGTGTCTGTCTGTCTGTATGTCTGTTTCTCTCTCTCTCTCTCTCTCTCTCTCTCTCTCTCTCTCTCTCTCTCTCAGACTGAGGTGTTTGTTGTGGGGGTGAGGCGGCTGCACCACATGTGTTTACTTCAACCAGATTACCTAATAGAAATAGCTCTCATACCCCTCGGCCCTCTCTCTCTGCCCTCTCTCTCGGCCCTCTCTCTCGGCCCTCTCTCTCTGCCCTCTCTCTCGGCCCTCTCTCTCGGCCCTCTCTCTCGGCCCTCTCTCTCGGCCCTCTCTCTCTGCCCTCTCTCTCTGCCCTCTCTCTCTGCCCTCTCTCTCTGACCTCTCTCTCGGCCCTCTCTCTCTGACCTCTCTCTCTGCCCTCTCTCTCTGCCCTCTCTCTCGGCCCTCTCTCTTGGCCCTCTCTCTCTGCCCTCTCTCTCTGCCCTCTCTCTCTGCCCTCTCTCTCTGACCTCTCTCTCTGCCCTCTCTCTCTGCCCTCTCTCTCTGACCTCTCTCTCTGCCCATCTCTCTCGGCCCTCTCTCTCTGCCCTCTCTCTCTGACCTCTCTCTCGGCCCTCTCTCTCTGCCCTCTCTCCCTGCCCTCTCTCTCGAACCTCTCTCTCTGCCCTCTCTCTCGGCCCTCTCTCTCTGCCCTCTCTCTCGGACCTCTCTCTCGGACCTCTCTCTCGGACCTCTCTCTCTGACCTCTCTCTCGGCCCTCTCTCTCGGCCCCTCCTCTCGTCCCCTCTGCCCTCCCTTAGTTCTGGGCTGCTCTACTGCTGTACACTTCTCTGCCTTGTGGTTATCTATAAGGCCTTGGGACAGATTGTTGGCACGGGTTCACAGGTAACATTCCAGCACGGTTTGAGATCTTAGGCCCTTGCCTTGTTAAAATCACCATTTATAGGCTCCAGCTGGCTACAGGGAACCAACTTCCAGGCTGGTGGGGCTACCTATTTAATTCTTATTAACTCATTGGTGTTAGTGTTATAGTATGCCTATGCATGAGGAATGAGGAGAAGAGACTCTCTGGGAATAGCCTGGCTAGATTCCACGTAGCTCGACAAAGCTTGGTAGCTTTGTATCCAATGTATTTAGCTGAAAACATGCTGTAACCCGAGGTGAATACCAACATGTTTAGTGAATTTGAGCATTCAAAATGCAGTGCTGCCTGTGACTCTTAGCCGCATCACAAAATAACGTCTATCAAGTACATCTGCTTATACAAAGCAGACCCACTTCAGGCCAGGCTGTGGTAGAAATGAGAGAGGTGGTGACAGTGGGCCATTTCAACTCCACGGGTCCTAGCGCCCGCCCTTTCTCCTCCTTGGCTCTGCCCAGGGCCTATATTCCACACAGTGTCTCTGAATAAGAGTTCTGATCTAGGATCAGGTTTGCCTTTTCCGTCATAATGAATAAGAGGAGGGGACCTGATCCTAGATCAGGCGCTTGGTGAGTTGGAGCCCTGCTCTGCTCTAGTCTACACAATACTGTGGCATGGCATAGATTAGAGTCTTCGACCACATGCGTCTAATTAAGAGAGAGACTGCATGGAATCTGGTACGGCAAGGCCCTGAGATGAAGAATAGTGGGGAGCGTGGGCTGCCTTCGCCAAGCGTATGGCCCATCCATCTTACAGACTGTTATTGAGCGTAAACGTTACATGTATGGCGTTTACTGCTTCCCATGCACCCCTCCTTTTCATCCCTCTTTTCCAGCACTCCTCTTCACAGTAAGTGGGCTTTCAAATGGAGTGCGACAGAAAGCGCGGAGAAGGACACGTGTGGTTTCGAACGGTGAGCTTGTCTTGGCATAAGCCGACACAAAACGGTTTGTAGGTCAGCGTCGAGCGTGCATGACCCCTTCCGAAAGTGCGCTGTGTGTCTCTTCCTGCTATTGTCTACGACTTGGGGGGGGGGGGGGGGGGGTTGTGGCTTGTTGAACAGGAGGCGATTGTGCAATTTTAATACCGTTTGGAACTCGTTTTCGGGTTCTTGCGCCGTTTCCCTCAAGTCCTTTATGAATAAGTTAGGAATAAACGGCAGCAGGGTTGTTGGATGGGAGTGGGACATTATGTGGGCTCAGTATGCTGGTCTTGCTATCTCTACATACATACTGCTTGAGATTTGACGTTGTCTTCGTGAGCGGTGTTACTCTGGAATAGACTTCTGGTGTGACATGTGATTCAAGGCAGTTTGATTTAAACCCGATTAGAGGAAAGAAATACTTACTATGTTCCTGCATTATAGACGAACACTCAGCTTTCTCGTCTCTGCTTTACTTCACTAAGAGTTATTATCCTGGTTGAGTTTGACCTTGGACTAACCTTAACCGCAGAGCAGCAGCAGAGTCCATCTATTGACGACGATAGACTTTGAACTATTTAACCAGCTGACCACACTGTGACCACCGTGTAACCGCAGTCGGAACACAGCAGATGGGTAGCGTGTTTAAGGACGCCGCGGGCGACTCCTCCGACACACTGGTCTCGTTGTCTTCTGTCCCATTTTCTTTCATTCTACCCCATTCCCCCACAATGCCTTGGGGCGTCACATGCTCGAACGGGCTCCTCTGATTGGCCGCGTCTCACATGACCTTTCCAAGCAACTGGTTGTCTCGCGCCTCGATGTGCCCAGAGAGAGCGAGGGAAACATACAGTAACAAGGTGTCTGAAGCAACCTTTGTCTGGTCGTGACTAAATGTTGGGCCAGTGTAGAAAAGACATTGAGCTTTCGCCCTTTAGAAAGGTCAGATTGTTCTGATAGCCACGTTCTCCTTCGTCCAGATCCTTGTGAGAATGAGAGCGGACTTGGCGAGTAATGGCTTCCTACCTTGTCCGATGGGGACGGTGGTCAGAGGGAGAAGGAAACACATCTGGAATACTTCACCCACTCTCTCTCTCTCTCTCTCTCTCTCTCTCTCTCTCTCTCTCTCTCTCTCTCTCTCTCTCTCTCACTCCCTCCCTTCTTTTCCCTTCCCCCTCTCTCCCTCCCTCCCTTCCTCCCCCCTCCCTCTCTTCCTCCCCCTCTCTCCCGCCGTCCTGTGAACGACCCAGTCCATTCGGTTAGGCCTGTATGAGCTTATGTCTTCTTCTTGGAATATTATTTCCAGTGAAGTGAGTTAGATCAGAGGGCATGGAGAGGGGGCATGGAGAGGGGGAGGAAAATAGAAAACACCTGTATAGTTCTCTCCTCCTCCATAACCCTGATGGAAGGTTTTAGAGTCAGGCTTTACCGGGAGTGGAGAGTAGGTGGCTGGGAGGGCAGGGTGGGGTGAGGCCAAGGGTAGAGGGCTCCAGAGGGAAAAGAGAGCAAGAGGAGATGGAGAGAGACGGAGCGAGAGAGAGGGAGACCTACCCTTCTCAGTGCTGTCATCAGAAATATAAGAAAATACTGGTATAGAAAGAACGGAGGAGGAACAGGGGAGTATGCTGGCGTGTGGGAGAGTAGATAGAGTAAGAGTAAGTATCAGTGGAGGGGTACAGAGTGAGAGAGAGAGGGAGAGAGAGAGGGAGAGAGGGAGAGAGGGAGAGAGAGAGAGGGAGAGAGAGAGAGAGAGAGAGAGAGAGAGAGAGAGAGAGTGTGAGAGAGAGAGAGAGAGAGAGAGATAGTGTGTGTGAGAGAGAGAGAGAGATGAAAGGAGGGAGTAGGGATAGAGAAAGAGAGAGA
Source organism: Salvelinus namaycush (assembly GCF_016432855.1). Lineage (NCBI taxonomy): Eukaryota > Metazoa > Chordata > Actinopteri > Salmoniformes > Salmonidae > Salvelinus > Salvelinus namaycush. The sequence continues at coordinate 9,069,928 of NC_052345.1, forward strand.
GTGAGAGAGAAAGAGAGAGTTCCTAACCTCCTGCCAAATGTATGACCATATTAGAGACACGTACTTCCCTCAGATTACACAGACCCACAAAGAATTCGAAAACAAATCCAATTTTGATTAACTCCCATATCGATTGGGTGAAAGACCACAGTGTGCCATCACAGCAGCAAGATTTGTGACCTGTTGCCACAAGAAAAGGGCAACCAGTGAAGAACAAACACCATTGTAAATACAACCCATATTTATGTTAATTTATTTTCCCTTGTGTACTTTAACTATTTGCACGTCATTACAACACTGCATATAGACAACAATGTGAAATGTCTCTATTTCTTTGAAACTTTTGTGAGTGTAATGTTTACTGTAAATCTTTTATTGCTTATTTCACTTTTGTTTATGATCTATTTAACTTGCTTTGGCAATGTAAACATATGTTTCCCATGCCAATAAAGCCCTTTGAATTGAATTGAGTGAGAAACCGGAACCAGACAGACAGAAGTGTTTGCTCAGCCTGGAGGGATCCTCTCACACACAGTGGGAGCGGAGGGAGTTGTGTGTGTGTGTGTGTGTGTGTGTGTGTGTGTGTGTGTGTGTGTGTGTGTGTGTGTGTGTGTGTGTGTGTGTGTGTGTGTGTGTGTGTGTGTGTGTGTGTGTGTGTGTGTGTGTTGTGTATCCTCCCAGCCTTCCAGCTTCTCGTGGCCTCGCCAGTCTGCAGGTCCCTGCCTGTAGATGCCCCCTAGCCCTAACCCCCACTACCCCCTATCCTAAACACCCTCTCCTCTCCTCCTCTTCACCTCCGCTCCTCCTCTTCTTCTCGCCTTCTCTCAACACTGTCTGGGCCCTCCAGTGAGAGGTTGCTACAGTGATTGCTGACCTACTGCATGAAGTGCTCAAAGGGGCCCCCTCCCTTAGACAGAAATACACAACTAGATGGAGGGAAACATCTATTTACAGCTATTCCCTCATTGATATCAGCAGAGCTGTGTGTGTTTCCAATGAGCAATCCATACATCCACTCTAGTCTCTAATGTCTAGTCTTTCAGCGTTGTTCATCTCTGCTCTTTCTCCCTAAGATACATAGCCTAGCCCGCCTGGGATGTCGTCCAAAAATATCCCGACTTGATTAAGTCTTCTCATCTGCAGTACCTGTAGAATAATGTATTGAAACAGACACATGGCAGTTTGGGCTTTCCCTGGTATCTCCTTTCATTTATGTTGTCCATCCACTCTGCTTGACTTTAAGGATAAACTTGTTGACAATGACAATGTTAAGGACATTATCATTGTCCATGATAGACAATGTCTAATGCAAATGTTTATGTTATGTAATTGATTGGCTCGTTAACTGTACTGGTTTAAACCTCATGACCCAGAGGTCTATTTACCGTACCATTATGTCTTTCTTATGACTACACACACACACACACACACACACACACACACACACACACACACACACACACACACACACACACACACACACACACACACACACACACACACACACACACACACACACACACACACCACACAGCTCTCAGTAAGCAGAAGATAGCATATAATGATCAACACAGGAGAACAAACAGACCAGACCCATTACAGGGGCAGTCGGACCGAGAGATGCCTGAGCAAGGAGCACTCTGACTGGGCTAGGGAGAGACAGGGGGTCATGTAGATGGATGTCCTTTCTGGTCAGTTCAAACAGAGTTCAACCGACTCGAGATGGAGAGGTCCAGGGGTAGGGAAAGGAAGCGGACAGACACAGAAAACACACACACTCATATATGAATGGAATTCACACACACTGAGGCTCTTAGAAGAACACACACGCACACACAATCAGACAGACACACTTTTTTATCTCTCCCTCTCGGCTCTGTCTATTGTGCAGTGTGTGCATACAGTGAATTTGTCCTCTGTGGCCATCTGTCTCTAATGGTTCTAGTGGGTCAGAGAAACACAGTCCCGGTCCTGGCTGCTCCTATCATCTGTCTCTAATGGTTCTAGTGGGTCAGAGAAACACAGTCCCGGTCCTGGCTGCTACTATCACCTGTCTCTAATGGTTCTAGTGGGTCAGAGAAACACAGTCCCGGTTCTGGCTGCTCCTGTCATCTGTCTCTAATGGTTCTAGTGGGTCAGAGAAACACAGTCCCGGTCCTGGCTGCTCCTATCATCTGTCTCTAATGGTTCTAGTGGGTCAGAGAAACACAGTCCCGGTCCTGGCTGCTACTATCACCTGTCTCTAATGGTTCTAGTGGGTCAGAGAAACACAGTCCCGGTTCTGGCTGCTCCTGTCATCTGTCTCTAATGGTTCTAGTGGGTCAGAGAAACACAGTCCCGGTTCTGGCTGCTCCTATCATCTGTCTCTAATGGTTCTAGTGGGTCAGAGAAACACCGTCCCAGTTCTGGCTGCTCCTATCATCTGTCGCTAATGGTTCTAGTGGGTCAGAGAAACACAGTCCCGGTTCTGGCTGCTCCTATCATCTGTCGCTAATGGTTCTAGTGGGTCAGAGAAACACAGTCCCAGTCCTGGCTGCTACTATCATCTGTTTCTGATGGTTCTAGTGGGTCAGAGAAACACAGTCCCGGTTCTGGCTGCTCCTATCATCTGTCTCTAATGGTTCTAGTGGGTCAGAGAAACACAGTCCCGGTTCTGGCTGCTACTATCATCTGTCTCTAATGGTTCTAGTGGGTCAGAGAAACACAGTCCCGGTTCTGGCTGCTCCTATCATCTGTCTCTAATGGTTCTAGTGGGTCAGAGAAACACAGTCCCGGTTCTGGCTGCTCCTATCATCTGTCTCTAATTGTTCTAGTGGGTCAGAGAAACACAGTCCCGGTTCTGGCTGCTACTATCATCTGTCTCTAATTGTTCTAGTGGGTCAGAGAAACACAGTCCCGGTTCTGGCTGCTCCTGTCATCTTTCATGACTGTGGAAAGGTAATAAGTATGAAAGTGATTTGAGAGTCTAACCAACACAGAACACATTACTTACTGGCACAGTACACAGCTAGACAGAGCTAGTGCCCAAACCAAAGACCACCAGGCTTCACGCAGTCAGTTATCTCACAGTAAATCTCCCTTCATGCCAGCCAAGTTTTCTTTCTCTCTGTCTCGGTCTCTCTCTCTCTCTGACTTTTCTTTCCTTGTGGTGTGTCTAGTCTGTCTTTTTCTGCACGCTCGCTCTCTCTTTTTTTTCTTTCTCTCAGACTCTCTTCTTTCCGTTTGATGTGTGTAGTCAGTGGGTTAGCCGTCTGACTGGACCTTGCTGTTGTCACCCTAATGTCTGTTTTTCAAACCTGGAATCCCCGGACGGACTGTTTGTCAGAACAGGGTTAGCTCTCCCCTTCTCTCTTCTCCCTCACTGTGTTTTCTCGTTGGTAAGCCGCATTTCCTGCATCAGGCTTTGTTTCAGAGCAAGTGTTGGTCAAACAGGCTCTTTGTTGGTGGCCAGTGGCTCACCACAAAGTAGTCTGGCCTGGGACAAAGGCAACAGTGTGTGTGTGTGTGTGTGTGTGTGTGTGTGTGTGTGTGTGTGTGTGTGTGTGTGTGTGTGTGTGTGTGTGTGTGTGTGTGTGTGTGTGTGTGTGTGTGTGTGTGTGTGTGTGTGTGTGTGTGTGTGAGTGTATGAGAGCGAGCAGGGCCGTGACCAGCTGGGACCCACCGCGTTGGGGTGAATACTGATGGAGAAAGGGCAGACACACACACACACACACACACACACATGGGATGGCTAATGGTAGACTGGACTTCCCCATCCTCCTCCATCACCAGTCTCTGTCCATGAATCCACGAATGACATGAACAGACGAGTAGTCACATGAACTCTTTCTATCACAGCACTCTGAAGAGGTCTCCATATCCTCCCCGATCACTCCTACCAACACCCATAAACACTTAGGAATATTGTCAGGGACCGTTATTAGTATAATCACTTAACAGGTGGAAGTCCAAAATGGCTGAGCTGACATACAGTGTCCTCCTGGCTCTCTCTCTCCTCCTCCGATGCCTTGCTAATCCTATAACAACATTCCTCCATTACCTCAATGACCGATATCTGTGAGAGCCAGTTGGGACGGTCGGGAGGAGGAGGGAGAGCCTTAGCAGGAGTTGGTCAAGAACAAAACAAAATGGTGGAAAAGTCAATTCCTTGTAGGAACAGTAGAGAGTTGGCTTGGGGACGGACAGTTGTTACCGTGGCGTTGTGAACTTGTTACCTCAGGGTTCAAGGTCATTGTTGATTGCAGCCAACGGCTGTTGTTTGTGTGTTTGAGTGGTGGGGGTTCAGTTGGGGTGGAGGGGGTCTGGCTGGGACTGACACTAGTGTAGGGGGGGGGGGGGGTGAGGGGTTACGGGGGCGGAGGGTTGGGAGCAGGGGGTGTGGAGGTGCATATTGCAGCAGGGGAACAATGAGAGGGGCTGGATCTGCGTGTACAAAGTGGCTGCAGGCTGCAGCACCTCCCTAGACTGTTTATAAGCATCCCATCACCATTGCTTTGTCTAGCCCGGCCTAGTCTCCTTCTGTCTGACTGGCTGAGACAGTATTGGAATACATGTGATCCTGCCGAATGGGCCATATGGGCAATATCTTGTTGTTTAACATGTCCTTTCCCATTTGTCCTTGTGCTCTTTGCATGGCTGCGGATCATATTCTCTGGTGATAGCAGTGCGTCGTACAGAGGGAGACACTGTAATAGCCCCCGTCTGCTTTGTGTTGCGACGGGCTGCAATGTCCTTGGTAGGCTTGTTGTCCTCCCTTTCTGTTCTTCCTCTTTTCGTTCTTTCTTTCTCGCTCTCTCGCGCTCCCTCTACCTGTCTTTTCTATTCTCTATCTCTCTTTCTCTCTCCGTCTCTCTCTTTTATTCTCTCTCTCTCTCTCTCTCTCTCTCTCTCTCTCTCTCTCTCTCTCTCTCTCTCTCTCTCTCTCTCTCTCTCTCTCTCTCTCTCTCTCTCTCTCTCTCTCTCTCCTCCCCTCCCCCCTATCTCCGTAAGCCTTCTCCCCAGCCTTGGTTTCAGCCCAGTCTCTCCTCTCCTGGTCCTATTTCAAAGGGACCTCGACTTAGTTTTAGCTTTAGAGCTTCTAGAATCTAGAGACCGCTCGCTGAAAGGGCTCTCTTCTTTTTCTTTCCATTGGAGGACTGGAGAAGACCAGAGACGATTTTAGAAGATAATTCCCCCAAGCTCACATATTCCTTCCCTTTTTATAATCTTCAAGGCCATCAAATGCCCTGTCAGGACGTGTTTCTCTGCTTCCTCACACGCTGTCCTTCCCTTTGAGCCAGGATCATTAGAGAGGGATAGGCTGCGTGCCAAATGGCCCCCTATGGGCCCTGGTCAAAACTATATAGGGAATAGAGTGCCATTTGAGAAGCACCCATAGTCTAGTCAAGGCCAATTCAGATATCTTCTATTTGTTGTTGTGTGTCTGCCGGACAGGCGGGTGGGAATAGGTACGTCACATTGGTCTGGCTCGGTGCCAATCAATATAACGAGGGCATCAATTATTCACACTGTTCTGTGTTGTCGTCTCGTGAGCAGGGAGGTTTCAAACGTCATCTGGACCAGATGATTGCACAGCGAGAGATGGATGTTTTTGATGTATAGGCAAATGATTTAGGGGCCGGCCGTGTTGTGGCGCTCCGCTGTCCTTTACGACTGTCGTCTCAGGCAGCCATTACGAATGGCACCTTCATGCCTGGCACCTTCACGCCGCGCTACCCCACGCTTGTGCCTCGATCCTCCTCCTCCGGCAGATAGACAGGTGTAAGCCTCGGAGGAAGAGAAGGTGTATACGCTACGTGAGCCGTTCTCTTCCTGCCTCGTCCTTTTCAATAACAGCAGCATTTCTATCAGTTTCCCCACACAGGGAGACTGTAGGGTGGCACGTGTTGTCAGGGCAGGGTTGCAGATCGCCGTAGAATCCAAGCAGAACTCGACAACAAAGCTTGGTTGTAAATGAACGTTTTAAGAGTAATGTGGGTCTTTGGTTTCATTCAGTAAGAAAACATGTTGGAAATACATAAGATGCATAGGCTGCTATACCGGCACTACTTCAGCCAATATAATGACCCCCAGAAAACGCAGTGCATTTTTATATGTGAGTATATGTGGAAAGGCAGAACGTGGGCAAATTGCCTTTTTATGATGGAAAAAATCCATAGGAGGTCAGAGCCCCTTGCAGGTGGCAGCAATTAACTGTAATTTTTGCAGATTGTAATGATCCATAATTTGCCAGCCCCCCAGATCTCTTTTCAGGGGAAAAAAAGGTTCTCTGGAGCTGCCTTTGATTGGGTGCACATTTCCCCGTTGCTTGCTGGCCTTTAAAGGCCCACCCCTTAATTCGAAAAACAACAAAACGGCAGCCCCACTCAGTTTGCTATAAAGCTGAGGGATGAATGGATCAATGGGTATAGCTATATCATTGACAAGGGCCGTACATATCAAATAGTGACTCTTTAAGTGGAATTGTCATGAGAGCGCCAGGGTGGCAGGGAGGCAGACACGTGAGAATCTGTGTTTCACTGCATTCTTCTTCTCCTCCTTCAGGCTGCTCTAGCAGCAGGAGCCCAGCCTGCACAGTGTCCTCCTCACCCCTAGCCTCCACAGCCACAGTGGGGTACAGCAAGGCTGGGCTTCTGCCCCGTCCGCCATCTTAGCAATGGCTAATCTTTATAGCTGGCAGCACATTCATGTTTTTGGTTAAGTGTCTGTCTGTCTGCCTGCCTGCCTGCCTGCCTGCCTGCCTGCCTGCCTGCCTGCCTGCCTGCCTGCCTGCCTGCCTGCCTGCCTGCCTGCCTGCCTGCCTGCCTGCCTGCCTGCCTGCCTGACAGATAAAACAAAACAGAAAAAAGGATAAGAAAGAAAAGGAGAGAAGAACTGAAAGCAGAGATGAAAGAGAAGAGGCACATTTGAGGAGTGGTGTAGAGAATGTGCTGCTTACTTTGCATATCTCACTTCTCCTTTCTCTATTCTTCTTTTCTATTCACCTGAGAGGATTTCAAATAAAGCTGTAAACCATGAAACTATCCCGTATAGAATAATAATACATTAAATGCATTTTCATAGCACCAGCCTCAAATCATTCTCTGGCTCTCTCCTTTTTTGTGTGTTTTCTTTTAGAGATGAAACTATCAATTTTTTAACACCTGACCTTGTTTTTTGTATTCAGTGCTAATATATATATATATATAATATATACAGTACCAGTCAAAGGTTTGGACACACCGACTCATTCAAGGGTTTTCTTTATTCTTACTTTTTTCTACATTGTAGAATAATAGTGAAGGCATCAAAACTATGAAATAACACATATGGAATCATGTAGTAACCAAAACAGTGTTAAACAAATCCAAATATATTTTATATTTCAGATTCTTCAAAGTAGCCACCCTTTGCCTTGATGACAGCTTTGCACACTCTTGGCATTCTCTCAACCAGCTTCACCTGGAATGCTTTTCCAACAGTCTTGAAGGAGTTCCTACATATGCTGAGCACTTGTTGGCTGCTTTTCCTTCACTCTGTGGTCCAAATCATCCCAAACCTTCTCAATTGGGTTGAGGTCGGGTGATTGTGGAGGCCAGGTCATCTTATGCAGCACTCCATCACTTTCCTTCTTAGTCAAATAGCCCTTAGACAACCTGGAGGTCTGTTGGGTCATTGTCCTGTTGAAAAAATGATAGTCCTACTAAGCGAAAACCAGATGGGATGGCGTATCGCTGCAGAATGCTGTGGTAGCCATGCTGGTTAAGTGTGCCTTGAATTCTAAATAAATCACCGACAGTGTCACCAGCAAAGCACCCCCACACCATCACACCTCCTCCTCCATGCTTCACGGTGGGAACCACATATGCGGAGATCATCCATTCGCCTACTCTGCGTCTCACAAAGACATGGCGGTTGGAGACAAAATCAAACATTTAGACTCATCAGACCAAAGGACAGATTTCCACCAGTCTAATGTTCATTGCTCGTGTTTCTTGGCTCACGCAAGTCTCTTCTTCTTATTGGTGTCCTTTAGTAGTGGTTTCTTTTCAGCAATTCTACCATGAAGACCTGATTCACACAGTCTCCTCTGAACAGTTGATGTTGAGATGTGTCTGTTGCTTGAACTCTGTGAAGTTTTTTGGGCTGCAATTTCTGAGGCTGGTAACTCTAATGAACTTATCCTCTGCAGCAGAGGTAACTCTGGGTCTTCCTTTCCTGTGGCGGTCCTCATGAGAGACAGTTTCATCATAGTGCTTGATGGTTTTTGCGATTGCACTTGAAGAAACTTTCCAAGTTCTTGAAATTTTCCGGATTGACTGACCTTCATGTCTCAAAGTAATGATGGACTGACGTTGCTCTTTGCTTATTTGAGCTGTTCTTGCCATAATATGGACTTGGTCTTTTACCAAACAGGGCTATCTTCTGTATACCACCCCTACCTTGTCACAACACAACTGATTGGCTCGCATTACATTTACATTTACATTTTAATCATTTAGCAGACGCTCTTATCCAGAGCGACTTACAGTAGAGTGCATACATTTTTATTACATTTTACATACTGAGACAAGGATATCCCTACCGGCCAAACCCTCCCTAACCCGGACGACGCTATGCCAATTGTGCGTCGCCCCACGGACCTCCCGGTTGCGGCCGGCTGCGACAGAGCCTGGGCGTGAACCCAGAGACTCTGGTGGCGCAGCTAGCACTGCGATGCAGTGCCCTAGACCACTGCGCCACCCGGGAGGCGCAGAAGGATTAAGAAGGATTAAGAAGGAAAGAGGAAAGAAAGGAAAGAAATTCCATTAAGAAGGAAAGAAATTCCACAAATGAACTTTTAACAATTAATTGAAATGCATTTCAGGTGACTACCTCATGAAGCTGGTTACTTTGAAGAATCTCAAATATAAAATATATTTTAATTTGTTTAACACTTTTTTGGTTACTCCATATGTGTTATTTCATAGTTTTGACGTCTTCACTATTATTCTACAATGTAGAAAATAGTAAAAATAAAGAAAAACCTTGGAATGCGTAGGTGTGTCCAAACCTTTGACTGGTACTGTATATATATATATATACAGTATAATATAAAGTATTTCATTAACTTTTTTCCCCCTTACTACCCCTGACTTTGCAGTTAGCTACTTTATTTAGGAGAAATGTACTTACTATGGCTGTGGTTGTCCCGCTTATCTATCTTAAGATGAATGCACTAACTGTAAGTCGCTCTGGCTAATAGTATCTGCTAAATGACTCAAATGTGAAATGTAAATGTGCCAGCATCAGATACATGTTCTACTTTAGCCCCTTTAATTCTCTAAACACATCTATGGAGGATGGTTGAGTGTGTTTAACGAGATTACAAACGCATTGTCAGGCAAATCTCAGGTCATCGTGCAAGGGCCATTGAAATTCAATTATTGTTTAAAATATTCCTAATTACCTCCTCGTCTGTGTAAATTGTATACACTGATGGAGATCTCGTTGCTGGTGTTGTTTTAGATGGGCTGTGTAATTGAATGCATGTTTAAATCTCAGTGTATTAATTAAGCTAGTAAAAACTGAAGCTGAATTATTTATCAAATACAATGGATATCTTTGGTGTCGAACTGAAATATGAAGTGTTACAGTCTAGCAATCCTAGAGGTCCTCATTCTCTTTCAGTCAAGTAACCCTTCTTCTTTCTCTCTCCTATTCACAGATAAGGATGAGCCCAGTAGTTACACGTGTACGACCTGCAAGCATCCGTTCAGCAGTGCCTGGTTCCTGCTCCAGCACGCCCAGAACACCCACGGCTTCCGCATCTATCTGGAGAGCGAGCCAGGCAGCCCCCTCACCCCCAGGGTAGCCGCCCCGCCCGGGATGGGGGGTGACTGCACCTCCCAGCCCCCCTTCCACGGTGTCCACCTGGCCGATGGGAGCCCCTTCAGTCTGCTGAGATTGCCTGGGTCCGGGTCTGGCCGGGAAGGGGCCACCTCTGTCCCCCACGAGGGGCGCTATCCCCGGACGCCTCCTCTGTTTAGTCCGCCTCCACGGCACCACCTGAGCCCGGAGAACCTGGCGCTGGCCACCCATCACCCGAGCGCCTTCGACAGGGTGATGCGGCTCAACTCAGTGGTCCTGGATCCACCACCCGCCATGGACTTCTCAAGGAGACTGCGGGAGCTGGCGGGTAACCCCACGGGGGCCTCCCCACCCCTGTCGCCCAACAAGCCCAGCACTATGCAACGGCTGCTGCAGCCCTTCCAGCCGGGCTCCAAGCCCCCCTTCTCAGCCACGCCTCCCCTCTCCACCTCCCAGTCGCCATCGTCTGGCTTCCGCTCCACCCCCAACCCGGCCCAGCCTACCACGCCGCTCAAGGCCAAGTCGTGCGAGTTCTGCGGGAAGACCTTCAAGTTCCAGAGCAACCTGATCGTGCACCGGCGCAGCCACACAGGAGAGAAGCCCTACAAATGCCACCTGTGCAACCACGCCTGCACCCAGGCCAGCAAGCTGAAGCGCCACATGAAGACGCACTCTCAGAAGAACTCCCTCAACGCCAAGTCGAATGACGGCCTGTCCACCGCCAGCTCACCTGACCCAGGCACCAGCGACCTGGTGGGCAGCGCTACCAGCGCCCTCAAGTCCGTGGTGGCCAAGTTCAAGAGCGAGAACAACGGGCTGCTTGAGAATGGTGAGGAGGAGGAAGAGGAAGAAGAAGAGGAGGAGGAGGGAGATGAAGAGGAAGAGGGAGACGAGGAAGAAGAGGAGGAAGAGGAGGAAGAAGGAGAGGAGGCAGAGGAAGAGATGGAGACTGAGGAAGGTGAGAAGAACGATTATCATTTCAGCCTGCTGTTGGAAGGGGCCCGGCACCACCAGAACAGCCAGGCCCTCCACCCCCACTCCCATCCCCACCGACGGAGCACTCCCCGGGACGCCTGTGAAGAGGACTTGGCCCTGGAGTCAGACCGGGCCGACGAGGTCTGTGGCACCACCCCAACGGCCAATGGCCTGGGTCCTCTCTCTAATGAGGCCCTGACCAGGAAACTCCTGATGGGGAGCCCCGGGTCCCTCAGCACCATGACCAAGCGTATCAAGGTGGAGAAAGAACTGGATCCTCCCACGCCCACCATCCCCAACACAGATAACGTCTACTCCCAGTGGCTGGCCGGCTATGCCGCCTCCCGACAACTCAAGGACCCCTTACTCAGCTTTGGAGAGTACTCCACCAAACAATCGCCCTTCGCCACATCCTCTGAGCACTCCTCCGAGAACGGTAGCCTGCGCTACTCCACGCCTCCCGAGGAGCTGGATGGCGGCTGCGGGGCCTCGGGCCACAGCGGGACGGGGAGTGGGGCCAGCACCCCCCACCTGTCAGGGAGTGGCGGGCGCCCCAGCTCCAAGGATGGCAGCCGGCGGAGCGACACGTGCGAGTACTGCGGCAAGATCTTCAAGAACTGCAGCAACCTGACAGTGCACCGGCGCAGCCACACGGGAGAGAGGCCCTACAAGTGCGACCTGTGCAGCTACGCCTGCGCCCAGAGCAGCAAGCTCACTCGCCACATGAAGACCCACGGCCAGATGGGCAAGGACGTTTATAAATGTGAAATCTGCCATATGCCTTTCAGTGTGTACAGCACTCTAGAGAAACACATGAAGAAGTGGCACAGCGATCAACCCATGCCAACCAACCTGGAAATTAAGACTGAGTAGGGGAGGCAGGGCAGCTCCCTGATTCGCTGAATCATGGCAAAAGGTGGGGAGACTGACAGGGGTTAGACACCAGTCAAAAACCCTGTACCTTTGAAAAAGCTGATCCATATTTGGGGCAATACTATTGCATCGGACACAAAAACTTTTGAGCCTTTCTATTGTGCAATAATTTACATGTTTTGTACTTTTGTAACTGGACGGCATGCTCAGTGTGTTTTGGCTACTTAGAGAAAATTGTCCTTCATTGGTTGGTTGGTTGGTTGTAATTGTGTTGCTGTTGGTTGGTACTTTTGATTTTTTTTAAAGAAAAAGATTAGAGGAAGAAAACCCCCATGCTGGATATACATACTGTTTTACATATCTTGTACAGTTTGGTGTTGGAAACATGGTGGGCAGTGTGAATGGTCTAACCCTTAACTACAAAAAGCAGGGTCAAATTTTGACTGGTCTTTTAAAAAAAAAATCTGTCCATTACTGGGTTAAAAATATCAATTGGGTTTGCCTAGGAAACGGTAGCCACTTAGCGACATAACATTTTCTTTTAGAAGATATAGTGGTGGTCAATTTGAAATGAGTAGTTATCGTTTGAAAAAGCAAAAAAATTGTGCCTTGGAATATTTTACCTGCATTAGTTAATCCTCCTTTTTGCTATAAGCTCGGAGGTTCAGCTACAAACGGTAGCTAGCGGACACGTGTTTAACGGGGAACAACAGGTTCTTGCATCAGGCACCTGTACAATATGACATCGTCCTCCGTGACCCAGCGAAACACAAGGAACCAGTTGAAACAAAAAAAATATATTTCTGGTAAATCATTTTATCTGCCTGATTCATTGTATAATATACTTCAGATGTTCATTCTGTTTACTGGCATGCTAGCTACATGCTATTTGGGGATTATGTGGTGTTTATATAAAGGGTTTTATTTGTGTTTTGTTTGGTACCTTACATAGGGGTACTAAATGTAATAAAGAGTTGTTATAATTCTGTAAACTTAAGCTCTTAATGTGTTAGAGTGTTTTGTTTTGAAATGAAAGGTTTTACAGTTTTTTGTAAGTAGCACAAAACTATGTTGTTGTCCTTGTTGCTGGGATCTTCAGTGAGTCGGCCATGACAGTGTGTTGCTGTGGCGGCTGGGCACCTGAAGACTTGTTTTTCTTAGTTCTGACATGTCAGGCTGATTTTGAAAAGGGGGTGGGGTTGGGGGCAAGGAATGACCAGATTTTGATCAATTCATAATTTCTAAATGCATTATAAGCTTTTTAATAAGCTTTTATTTCTTTTTTTCCACGTGTAATATCAGATTTCCTAAAAGCTGAAATGTTGCCTCTTAAACTAATTAATATTGGAAATTCATTTTTTTAAATTTAAGGACAATTTTGAGAAGTGTATTCAGTAAAACACATCCCCCGCTCGATTTTGACATAATTTGAATCTTTCACATCGTTTTGTGCTCTTTGAGTTGACACGTTAGACCTCACCGCTGTTGTTTTTATTTTACAGACTTGCATCAACCCCCCTTTCATAATGTTGTTGGTAAAGCACTTGTCACTCTGCCTTGGATCCTGTATCTGTCTCTCTAATCGGAGGTACAGTCGGTTGAGTATAAAATAATAAGAACTGGGACTTTTCCCAGGATGAAATATGTGCACTGTTCAATTTTCCCAGTTTACAGGTGGACACTCAAGGGAAAACTTTGCTCTAATGCAGACCGATTGATGTGGTGTCATTGCTTCATGCAGATAAGAGTGAAACGAGAAACCGTCGCCAGCCATTTTGTTTCCCAGGGGGCCTAGCAGTTTTTGGGGCCTCTGGGTAATACAGTATCAATGCAGGAACCGCCATACTCCCTCCTGCTTCAGAAAGAAAGAAAGAAACCTTGCTGCTCAAATAGGGCAAGATTTTTTTTCCTACTACAAATTTTATAAAAATGAATAAATAAACTCTGTTTTTTAATGTAACACTTCAATATCTTTAGGGGAGACTTTATTTAAGTTTGTTTTGATGATATTTCTTTGGTTTCTCGTTAAATCTTGATGATTATGCTCAAGATTTCATCACTATATTAAGAATATGAAATGAACATGACTCATCTTTTTGCCTTTTTGCTATACACAGGTCTTCAGGTTAAAACAACATTTTCATCGGCGAGAGATTTTATGATTATATGTGAATATATAGAGAGAACTTAAAAAACATAGGAAAATGCACACTCATGTTCCTATGCTAAAATACACATTTACGGTCTACTCTCTCCTGTATTTAGAATGGTATTTGAAATTAATGTTCACTTAGCGTAGGCACTTCTAGTATTTATGTTGAAGCCTGTATTTTTAACTGTTCGCTTGTTCTCTTTAAAAGGTTTCAATGTACTCTTTTCAGTAGTTGAAAAAAAAACGCCCAACAAGCTGCCACCGTATATATTTTCTTAATTTGGCAGGATAATACTATTATAGTGTGAATCATTTGTATGCTTGAACAAAAATTAAGTATGTTTTTGAAAATGGAAACGTTGTGGCATTCTATGGATAAGAGAAGCCATGTAATGGCTTTTTCAAGCAGTCCCGTCGGAATGCGCCACAACATGGTAACACAGGTGGTTGTACTGTATATATCTTTTATTTTCGTTTTTTTATATATTTTTTCCTCTCCTGCCATTTTATATGCAGTAATACAAGCTATTGTTGGGTTCTTGGTAGTGTAACTTTTGACTGTCCTTTCCTCTCGACCACCTGACCACATTCCAGTCATATTAATGAATTAAGAACTATTCTAGTCATTATGCAGTCAATTGCTTAAAAAGAACATCAATCTGGAAATCAATTTAGCGGTTTTATTTGAAATCTATTTTTCATTGCTAAACAGTACATGGTGCTTTATGGGTTTTTTAAAGTGGTAAATCTCATTTGCAAAACATTTCTAATGAAAACAGAAATGATAGGGGTGGGAAAAAGAAAAGCCTGCTTGAGCTGGTAAAGTAGGCTACATGTCTTGTGTACATGACAATGCTACATTGGTACGTTGGCGGTTTTCAGCCTTTTTTTTCTGTCTGTTCTAAACGCTGATTATTCTGAACTGAACTTGAACTTGGCCTCCGACAGTGGACGTCCCTATTTATTATGACTATACACAACTTTGTTCAAAACAGAGTCACACTCAGCTAGGAATCAATACATTTTCTCTCTCTTGTTGAATATCTGATGTTTTTTTATTTATTTTTAATGACCAAATGTCATTGACCACACCATTCAGTTTATGGGAATTCTACTCTCTTCTGTTGAGTTCTTGTTCTTTTGGAGATGCCACTCTTTTTTCAACAACGGTTGTCTGCGTTATTCTCTACACTCAGCCATTTTGTCTTGAAAAAATGAAAAATAAAAAGTATTACATACATTTATGGAATTGTTGGTTGTTTACCTAAATACCTAAGGTATTTAGTTTGGGATGACACTCACATGCAAACGTGTACACACGCACGCACGTACACACACACACACACTTGCAGTTAATATACAACTATGACACCTCTCATTGTCTTGGAATATCATCACCACCCATAGAGAGTTATGCATGTGTCTGTGTGTGAGTATGTTTCTGTGTTTGTGTGTGTGTTTGTGTGTGAGTATGTTTCTGTGTGTGTGTGTGTGTGTGTGTGTGTGTGTGTGTGTGTGTGTGTGTGTGTGTGTGTGTGTGTGTGTGTGTGTGTGTGTGTGTGTGTGTGTGTGTGTGTGTGTGTGTGTGTGTGTCTGCATGCGATAGCGTCTGCCAGGTGTGTTTGCCCGGCTGAACTTGAGTCGTCGTTGTCAGACGGGGTGGAAGTTCAACTCCCTTATCTCTGGTCTCTGGTCTTGTCTGGTCATCTGGGTGTCTGCATTATATCTCCAACCGCCTCCCTCCCTCCCCCTCCCTCTATATCTCAGTCCCTCCCTCTCTTTCTGCCTCCCTTCCTCCCCCTCCATCTATATATCAGTCCCTCCCTCTCTTTCTCCCTCCCTCCCTTCCTCCCCCTCCATCTATATCTCAGTCCCTCCCTCTCTTTCTCCCTCCCTCCCGCTCCTCCCCTCTATATTTCAGTCCCTCCCTCTCTCTCTTCCTAGGTCTTGTATACATTCATTATTTGACATTGCTCCCTCCCTCCCTCGTCTCCTATCTCCCTCTCTATCTCCCTCCCTCATTTCCTCTTTCTTTTCCAGGACTGGAGGGCTGACGTGACAGACTAATCGTTCTTCTGGTTCTAGCCTGCGCTGTTTGCCGAGCAGGGCCAGATTAAAGTCCACAGATAGAGGTTCCTGCTTTGGCGAGGTGTTGACAGTTAAGATGAAGCAGAGTTGTAGGGATGTGTGGGTGGGGGTAGTTGGAGGTGTGAGAGAAGGTGCTGTGTGTGTGGGGGGGGCGGGGTAGGGGGTGGTGTGGAAGAAGGTGCTGTGTGTGTGTGGGGGTAGTTGGTGGTGTGGAAGAAGGTGCTGTGTGTGGGTGGGGGTGGTGTGGAAGAAGGTGCTGTGTGTGGGTGGGGGTGGTGTGGAAGAAGGTGCTATGTGGGGGTAGTGGGTGGTGTGGAAGAAGGTGCTGTGTGTGGGTGGGGGTAGTGGGTGGTGTGGAAGAAGGTGCTGTGTGGGGGTGGGGGTAGTGGGTGGTGTGGAAGAAGGTACTGTGTGTGGGTGGGGGTAGGGGGTGGTGTGGAAGAAGGTGCTGTGTGTGGGTGGGGGGGGGGTAGTGGGTGGTGTGGAAGAAGGTGCTGTGTGTGGGTGGGGGTAGGGGGAGGTGTGGAAGAAGGTGCTGTGTGTGGGTGGGGGGGGGTAGTGGGTGGTGTGGAAGAAGGTGCTGTGTATGGGGGGGGGGGGGGGGGGGGGTAGTGGGTGGTGTGGAAGAAGGTGCTGTGTGTGGGTGGGGGTAGTGGGTGGTGTGGAAGAAGGTGCTGTGTCTGTGTCTGTGTCTGTGTATGTTTGCTTAGGGAGGGTAGGGGAAGGATTTCCCCCTGTCTCCCATATCCCAAGTTCAATGTCAGTGGAGCAACAATGCTATGCCAACGCAAAACCAGCCACCAAATAATCCATGCATAGCAGACATACTTTTCCCATAGCTCTCTCTCTCTCTCTCATCCCCTCTCCACCCCTGTAGAAAAAAACATCTAATAAAGACAACTGTCCACTTTCTTTCTGTTAGGATTTTTTGTAAAACTGGATTTGAAGAAATTAAATATGCTATTTCTGTTACTTTATTTTCAACCTTGCCTCCAGGCAAAACACAGATTCACTGTTGTGAGGCAAGTTTTATTAGCTCATTATGCAACAGTTTATTAGTTAATAAATGCCCTGAAAAGGCAAACAAAGAACTGTCCCCTCGCTTTTTCTCACTCCCTGTTCCTCTCTTTCTCCCCCTTTTATCTCTTCTCTATCTATCTATCTATCTATCTATCTATCTATCTATCTATCTATCTATCTATCTATCTATCTATCTATCTATCTATCTATCTATCTATCTATCTATCTATCTATCTATCTATCTATCTATCTATCTATCTATCTATCTATCTGTCTGTCTGTCTGTCTGTCTGTCTGTCTGTCTGTCTGTCTGTCTGTCTGTCTGTCTGTCTGTCTGTGTCTGTCTGTCTGTCTGTCTGTCTGTCTGTCTGTCTGTCTGTCTGTCTGTCTGTCTGTCTGTCTGTCTGTCTGTCTGTCTGTCTGTCTGTCTGTCTGTCTGTCTATCCTATCCTAGTAGTGGTCTCGTAGCCTGAAGAGAAAAGACGAAGAGAGACTGATTTCAGCTGCAGACTGAAGAGGAGAGAAGTGAAGAGGGGGAGAGGAGAAGAAGAGAAGAGTGGGTTCTTGGAACAATATAAAAGCCCTAATCACCCTGGACAGCTGACAGAGGGAGAGGGAGAGAGAACCTCACATAGCTGTCAGGATTGTCAGTAAGGTTGAAGGAGTGGAGAGGCCAGGAGAGCTCTGCCCAAACAAGAGCAGCGGTCTGGTGGAGCAAGAAAACTAAGTCTGTGTTTTGTCTAGAGGCTACAACGCTCAGGGGCTGAAGGAGAGGGAGGGTTTGGTGTGCTCTCGCAAACACACACACATACAGGGGCACACACACACAGGCACACAGGCACAGGCACACAAACAGGAGAGTAGAAATGCAGACTTCTTTGAGGACATGCAGGCACATAGTGTGACTTCAGAAAGTATTCATACCCCTCGACTTATTCAAAGTGGATTAAATAGATGTTTTTTCTTACCCATCTATACAAAAACATGTTTTTAGACATTTTAGAAATGTAAAGAAAAATTGAATACAGACATATCTAATTTACTTAAGTATTCACACCCCCGAGCCAATACTTTGTAGAAGCACCTTTGGCAGTGATTACAACTGTGAGTCTTTCTATGTAAGTCTTTAAGAGCTTCCACAGCTGGATTGTGCAACATTTGCTCATTATTATTTAAATAATATTCAAGCTCTGTCAAATTGGTTGTTGATCATTGCTAGACAACCATTTTCAGTGCTTGTCATAGATTTTCAAGTAGATTTAAGTCAAAACTGTAACTCGGCCACTCAGGAACATTCACTATCTTCTTGGTAAGATTTGATAGTATAGATTTTGCCTTGTGTTTTAGGTTATTGTCCTTCTGAAAGGTGAATTCATCTCCCAGTGTCTGGTGGAAAGCAGACTGAACCAGGTTTTCCTCTAGGATTTTGCCTGTGCTTAGCTCCATTCTCTTTATTTTTTATCGTGAAAAACTCACCCGTTCTTAAAGATTACAAGCATACCCATAACATGATGCAGCCACCACTATGCTTGAAAATATGGAGAGTGGTATTCAGTAATGAATTGTATTAGATTTGCACCAAACATAACATTTTGTATTCAGGACAAAAAGTTAATTGCTTTGCCACATTTTTTGCAGTATTACTTTAGTGCTTTGTTGCAAACAGGATGCATGTTTTGGAATATCTTTATTCTGTACATGCCTCCTTCTTTTCACTCTATCAATTAGGTTAGTAATGTGGTGCCCTTAAATTCTGCAACTGTTTTAAAGTTACCATTGGCCTCATGATGAAATCCCTGAGCAGTTTCCTTCCTCTCCAGCAACCGAGTTAGAAAGGACGCCTGTATCCATACAAAGTGTAATTAATAACTTCATCACGCTCAAAGGGATATTCGATGTTGACTTTTTCGCAAAGCATAATTCCACTTTGACATTATGGGGTATTGTGTGTAGGCCAGTGGTAAAGCAATCTCAATTTAATCCATTTTAAATTCAGCCTGTAACACAACAAAATGTGGAAAAAGTCAAGGAGTGTGAATACTTTCTGAAGGCTCTGATAAGTGCACACACACACCCCATCAATCACACTTGCATATGGAACGCAAACACACATACACACACACACACACACACACACATGCACCAACACATGCGCTCACACACA
>NC_052345.1:9091527-9099027 GCF_016432855.1 Salvelinus namaycush
ACATAATTACTAAATCACTAGTTTCTCTGTGTTTAGTTCTCTCACGCCAGCATGCCAGGTAAAGGTGTGTGTGTGTGTGTGTGTGTGTGTGTGTGTGTGTGTGTGTGTGTGTGTGTGTGTGTGTGTGTGTGTGTGTGTGTGTGTGTGTGTGTGTGATCTGTATACCTGCGGGGGCAGTGTGTTCCTTGAGCCGGTCCAGTTGCTGAAGGGGTGACAGAGGGTTGGAGGGGTTGAGGTGGAGTGGGGTGAGAAGGGTGAGAGGGGTCCTGGAGTTTCTGGACGTTTTGCAGAAACGGTGCGCCACCCTGCTGCCAAGGCCCCTGGCCCCTCAGGGGTGAGGAGGGGTGAGGGAGGAGGAGGGAGGTGTGAGGGTGGAATGGTCACATGCTTCACCTGCTTGACTGGCTTCATACCACCCTGAGTATATTTTCCCCTCTCTCTGGCAGGTGTGTGTCTGTTTTGTCTGTGTGTGCGCGTGTTTTGTGTGTGTGTGTTTTGTGTGTGTGTTTTGTGTGTGTGTGTGTGTGTGTGTGTGTGTTTTGTGTGTTTTGTGTGTCTGTGTGTGTGTGTGTGTGTGTGTGTGTGTGTGTGTGTGTGTGTGTGTGTGTGTGTGTGTGTGTGTGTGTGTGTGTGTGTGTGCATGCTTCTTAGCATGTGTGTGCAAGTATCTGTATCATTATACAGAATTAGCTATAGTTTGAGAATGGTAATTTGCGTGTTAGTGTGTGTTTGTGTGCGTGCCTGTGTAACGTGTGTGTGTGTGTGTGTGTGCGTGCCTGTGTGCATGCCTGTGTAACGTGTGTGTGTGTGTGTGTGTGTCTCCTGTATGTGTGTATGTGTATTAACACGCAACCCTGTCTGTGTATCAGTAAGGCTGCATTTGTGTCTGTATGTCCATGTAAGGGTGACATACTGGCCTCTCTCAATTTCAATGCAAGGGGCTTTATTGGCATTGGAAACATATGTTAACATTGCCAATGCAAGTGAAGTAGATAACAAACAAATAAAAAAAAAACAATAAAAATGAACATTGAACATTACACTCACAGAAGTTCCAAAAGAATAAAGACTTTTCAAATGTCATATTATGTATATGTACAGTGTTGTAACGATGTGCAAATGGTTAAAGTACAAAAGGGAAAATAAATAAACATAAATATGGGTTGTTTTTCTCTCTCTCTCGCAGGCCTCCCCATCCTCTCACCCCCTAACCAGCAGGCCTCCCCATTCTCTCACCCCGTAAACCAGGGGTCCCTTCCGAGGGCCACTCCTCGGACAACCCATTCCCTGGTTCTATGGCCTTTATGGGGGCTGCCTGAGACACTAGTGCTTGGCAGAACCCTAACTGAATGGGCCTCGACCCACAAAGCACTTTGTCAGTCATTGTGGTCAACTTGTCTTGTTCTTATGTAGCCTAGCCGCACAGCTGCTGTGGCCTGTTCAAAGATAGTGTGGAGAGGGGAGTGGGGCTACTCTGGAGGAGCTCCTTGAAAGGGACAAACAAACAAAGCATGAAACCCGAGCCAGACCTCAATAAGGAGTA
This sequence comes from Salvelinus namaycush, assembly GCF_016432855.1. Classification (NCBI taxonomy): domain Eukaryota; kingdom Metazoa; phylum Chordata; class Actinopteri; order Salmoniformes; family Salmonidae; genus Salvelinus; species Salvelinus namaycush. Next base: position 9,093,071 of record NC_052345.1, read on the forward strand.
CACAAAAACACACACTCACAAAATAAAATGTCTTGCCTAATTGCTAATTGCACCTTGGTGGATTTCGTCTTCCGGCCAATCAGGGGTGAGTTTGTAAGTGTAAGTGTCTCCCAGCCCTTAGAAGGGCCACAAAAGACTCGGCCCTCGGCCCTCGAGGCCCTGAGAGGACAGACAGCCCTATTGGCTGAACTCGTCCCATTAAGATGGTCTGGCCTAGCCTCTCACACACAGGTGTGCCCTTGTGTCTGTATCTCACTGGCTGACATCTCCATGCCTTTAAGTGTGCCATTGAAAACAAGAAAGAGTGGAGGAGAGAAGAAACCAGAGGGAGTGAAAGAGATAAAGTGTAAAAAACAAGGAGATTTAAAATAAAGGACAGTGACTCTTTTGCTTTTCAGCGACTCTCCCACGCCCCCCAGAAACTCACCCCTAACCTCTTGTTTATGACAACATACACTGGGACAATATACTGACAACATAATGTATTGACCTCTGACAATATATTGCCCTTTGTGTGTTTATGTTTATATTTGGATAAATATATCGCAAACAACCTACATTTACTGGATATCATAGATATGTGTTATACCTTCTCCAGACAGGCAGACAGACAGACAGACAGACAGACAGACAGACAGACAGACAGACAGACAGACAGACAGACAGACAGACAGACAGACAGACAGACAGACAGACAGACAGACAGACAGAGACAGACAGACAGACAGACAGACAGACAGACATGGCCAGTGAATGTCTCAACACCAAGGCCAATTGAGAGGTGGCTGTTACAAGCCCAGAGGGTTAGATAGATATTCATCCATTATTCATCATGGCTAAGTCTAAATAATCCCCTCTAGGATTGGTCTGGTCTGGGGAACACACTGCCTTGCTGGGGTAACGGTTAGGAATTGGACTGGGGTGACTGGGGCGACTGGCTGGGGGGGTGGACATAGCGAAGGGAGTGTGGAGTAGGGCGGGTGGGGGAGGGGGGGTCGGAGAATTAGATGCAAATATGCCTTTGATAGCTTTCACAGTCTGGGGGTCCCTTTCTGTTTCTGGATATTCATATTAACTTAATCTTTCTAAACAGTCTAAGTCCTGGAGGGTGAGATGGGGACTGGGGAGAGAGGGGGGCTGGGATGGACCACAGAGGGGGTTCTAGGGAGAAGCAGCAGGGGGTTCTAAAGGGGAGGGGATGGGGATGAATGGGGTCTCCTGTGACCTGGATCAAGGGCAGGTCTAGGGCAGGAACGGGCTGGCCGGGCTGGCAGGACGCCCGCTGGGGTGTGTTTATGGCCACTGGTGTGTGTGTGTGTGACCACTGGTGTGTGTGTGTGTGACCACTGGTGTGTGTGTGTGTGACCACTGGTGTGTGTGTGACCGTCAGGGACATGTAGACCCAGAGACCGAAACCCTTACCAGACAGAGTGGAGGGTTGCAGACCTAGTGACCTCTGACCTCTGTTGGCCCTGTTGTCTCTACTCACACCATACATGGACAATTTACAGATTTACACACACACACACACACACACACACACACACACACACACACACACACACACACACACACACACACACACACACACGCACACACACACACACACACACACACACACACACACACACACACACACACACTCTTTCTCATATATATCTCTCATATCTATCTCTCTATCTCTCATATCTATATCTCATATCTTTCTCTCTCTCTCGATCTCTCATATCTATCTCTCTCTCTCTCTATCTCTCATATCTATCTCTCCCTCTCCCTCTATCTCTCATATCTATCTCTCTATCTATCTCTCTCTCTCGATCTCTCGTATCTCTCTCTCTCTCTCTCTCTCTCTCTCTCTCTCTCTCTCTCTCTCTCTCTCTCTCTCTCTCTCTCTATCTCTCTCCCTCTCTTTCTGTTCTTCACACATGGCTAGTGATTTATTTGTCTAGTTCATTGTCCGCTGCCAGGGCCGTCTCTCTCTGTCTCTGTGTTGTGTCTGCTACTTCCCTCCCTCAAGGCAGCTGGTCCTGGGGACTTCCTCACCGGAGAGGGAGGTCCCTTCATGCTGGAAAACCAACACAATAAAAACACCAGTTAGTAGTGAAACGTTGCAGAGAGAGAGAGGACGAGTGAAGGAGACACCATTAACCAGACCTACACTTATATTGACCCACGGATGCTAAAAAACATTCCTACTGCCGAGTTCAGAGTGCAAGAGCTGACGACGGACGGGAAGGGGGAATGGGGAGGGAGGGGGAATGAGAGGAGAGGTGGGGTTCACCCCCGCCCTCTAGCCAGCTGGAGCCCTGGTCTCCCCTCTCCACAGACCTCCCCCTGGTCCCTCCCCCTCTCTCTGGTAGTCTGCTAGGATAGTCTGGTCCAGGGTCAGCCAGTTCCTAACCAGGGTGTCGGGGTTTCCGTCCTCTACTCTACTACTGCTGAAGAGTCTCAGGGGCTTCAGGAGAAAGGGAAGAAGACCAGACAGAGCAGTGGGACGCACATGAATACACAGGAACGGATACACACACACACACACACACACACACACACACACACACACACACACACACACACACACACACACACACACACACACACACACACACACACACACACATACACACATACACACATACACACACACACATACATACACACACACACACGTAAACTCAATAACTGTACATCTGTCCCGCCTTCTCTCCTCCTAGCAGACGAAATAGAAGCTACCAGTCACTTAGAGCAGTTGTTACAGATGACCCACGTCAGGAAGACATGATGGTGTAAGGTGACACACACACCAGGAACTTTGAAAGGGTCAAGTTCCTTGTTTTTCTTTGAGATGTTTTTGATTCCATAAGTTCCTGTTCTCTATGTCTGTAAACATGCAGCACTACAGCTGAGTAAAAGTTTGGGAGAGTGTAAATAGTCTGGGAATGATCCTAACTGTGTCATTATCAGTATTATTATGATAAGTATGAATATTCTGATTCTAATCATGTTTATTGTTATAGTAACTTTGGGGGGGGGGGGGGGGGGGGGGAGTGTTGTTATTTACATGGTAAGGAGACGATGGGGCCGTGATAATGGTCCGTGTTCTCCATGTGAATGTGATCGTTCTTTTATTCAGACCAGAGCTGGTGGGGGTCGCAGTGGGGGGCATTGTCTGGGGGGGGGGGGGCAGTCCAGGCTGACCAACATATATAAATCTCTTTCAAACTGCCCGAAGAGACCCTTCACACCCTGTGTACATATGGATGTGTGTGTGCATGTGCGTGTTGTTCCAGCCTGTGTATATTAAGTGTTGCCAAATAATAGTATCCTTCAATTAAGAAGAGAAGGGGCGGGGGTGAGGGCTAGGGGGGTATTGGTGGTTGGGGGAGGTGAGTCTTGGGACCCCGTTCCCAGACACACATTGACCTTTCCAACCAGACAGGGATAGGGGGCCAAGGAGAGGGCGGAGGGGAGGGGGTTGTATCATGGTCTCTGAACCAGCCCAGTTCCCCCTGTCCTGCTGAGTTTGGCCTGGTGCCCCCCCCACACACCCCTCCTCATCCCTCTCTCCTCTCCTCTTTTGTTGGACTCTGTCATTGTGTTACTGTGAGGGGAGCGTTCTGTATGCATAAAGGGGCTCACAGGGCCTGGCAGCTCCGGACCTTTGCAAATCAATTTGTCTGAGCTGGCGAGGAGGCCGTCCCACACTGGAGAACAGAGGAGCAGGGTAGCGGGGAGAAGAAGGGGGACCCCCGAAAAATGCACCTCTCTCTCCCCTTCTGATGACATCACAGCATTCTTCACCACTCCAGTGTAAACAGCATCCGTCCAATGAGAACCGTTCAGCTAATGAGGTGATAATAATAGAATTAGAGCCCCTGTATTTCCCCGTTCAGGTCAGTAAGGCCATGCTGTTGGTTCTGTTTCTATCGGCAAGGTATTAATATTGACCTATAGGGTGGATCCTAGCCATGGTCTGGACTAGAAATAGAATAGAATAGACACTTCTAGTTTTGTTGAAAACAATCGCCTCTATGTGATCACTCGCAAAGTGGAGGCATACAAGGGAATGTGAAATACAACTCTCTCTCTCTCTCTCTCTCTCTCTCTCTCTCTCTCTCTCTCTCTCTCTCTCTCTCTCTCTCTCTCTCTCTCTCTCTCTCTCTCTCTCTCTCTCTCCAGCCAGACAGACCCAGCCTCCCTCCTCCCTAAGGTACACAGGCATTAAGCATGTGTGCTGGTCGATGATCAATACTTGTCACTCTTCTCTGGTCTCGCCTTGGTTCCGTATACCCCTGGCCCCCCTGAGCACAATGGTAGTCTCTGACCGTCACACACACACACACACATGCACACACGCACACACACACACACACACACACACACACACACACACACACACACACACACACACACACACACACACACACACACACACACACACACACACACACACACACACACACACACACACACACACACAAGTGCATATGCACAGATGCACGGGGTGGATAGGCCCAGACAGGCCCAGACAGCTGGGGTCAGACCACAAGGCCAAGGTCTCTCCTCCTCCCCTCTATCCCTCCCTGACACGCCAACTCTCTGACCAGTCAGGAGCAGTGGGAGGGGGGGTTGATGGCTGGGGGCAATGGGAGGGAGAGGAAGGGAGAGAGGGGCTAAACGACTGGTCACCAACATCAATAACTAGTGGATGGTGTAGATGCCTTGTATGCATCTGACAGTTAAAGTAGTCCTGAGCAGTTCAGAGATGATGGTGCCGATTCTGGACTGTCCTGACTACTTTTTCAACTGTTACTTATCGTGCTCAAAAAAAACGTGGTCAACTACCAAGTGTGTTTCAAGACATTACAAACATCGTTACTACGTTATATGAACCTTGGCTCATATACAGCAGTATATTACAAAATCCTTCAGCCTTCCTCAGTATCCAGAGAAGAGGAGAGAGGGAGGAGAGAAGAGAGAGGGAGGAGAGAAGAGAGAGGGAGGAGAGAAGAGAAGAGAGAGGGAGGGAAGTCGTGAGTAAAGAAAAAGAGAAGCCAGCTTCCTCTCAGTGTCAGAACGAATTTCACTCATTTATCTAAAAGTGTTTTTCTCTTCTCCCTTCTCTCTCCTCTCTTTCTCTCTTCTCTCTTCTCTCTTCTTTCTCCTCTCTCCTCTCTCCCCTCTCTTCTTTCTCCTCTCTTTCTCTCTCCTCTCTCCTCTCTCCTCTCTCCTCTCTCCCCTCTCCTCTCTTCTCTCTTCTCTCTTCTCTCTTCTCTCTTCTCTCTTCTTTCTCCTCTCTCCTCTCTCCCCTCTCTTCTTTCTCCTCTCTTTCTCTCTCCTCTCTCCTCTCTCCTCTCTCCTCTCTCCTCTCTCCTCTCTCCTCTCTTCTCTATGCCTCTCCTTTTCTTTCCCGACACCAGAGACCCTTGGTCGGCCAAGTCTCTGAGATAAGGAAGTAGAGGGCCAAGTTTACCACTACAGATAAGACCTAATTGAGGGGTAATAAAAAGATAAAGGAAAGGAGAGGAAGAATGAGGGAAGACAAAGGAGGGAATTGAGACGCCTGAGAAATGATTGATTGGAGTGTTGACACTTTGGCTCATATCCAGTTTAAGTGTGTAAGACAGTAGTGTGTGGATACTGTGAGGGCTCCAGTTTAAGTGTGTAAGACAGTAGTGTGTGGATACTGTGAGGGCTCCAGTTTAAGTGTGTAAGACAGTAGTGTGTGGATACTGTGAGGGCTCCAGTTTAAGTGTGTAAGACAGCAGTGTGTGGATACTGTGAGGGCTCCAGTTTAAGTGTGTAAGACAGTAGTGTGTGGATACTGTGAGGGCTCCAGTTTAAGTGTGTAAGACAGTAGTGTGTGGATACTGTGAGGGCTCCAGTTTAAGTGTGTAAGACAGCAGTGTGTGGATACTGTGAGGGCTCCAGTTTAAGTGTGTAAGACAGCAGTGTGTGGA
>NC_052345.1:9104027-9170622 GCF_016432855.1 Salvelinus namaycush
GCAATCTATCACAGTGCCATCCGTTTTGTCACCAAAGCCCCATATACTACCCACCACTGCGACCTGTATGCTCTCGTTGGCTGGCCCTCGCTTCATATTCGTCGCCAAACCCACTGGCTCCAGGTCATCTACAAGTCTCTGCTAGGTAAAGCCCTGCCTTATCTCAGCTCACTGGTCACCATAGCAGGACCGTAGCACGCCCTCCAGCAGATATATCTCACTGGTCACCCCCAAAGCCAATTCCTACTTTGGCCGCCTTTCCTTCCAGTTCTCTGCTGCTAATGACTGGAACGAACTGCAAAAATCACTGAAGCTGGAGACCCATATCTCCCTCACTAGCTTTAAGCACCAGCTGTCAGAGCAGCTCACAGATCACTGCACCTGTACATAGCCCATCTGTAAACAGCCCATCCAACTACCTCATCCCCATCTTGTTATTTATTTTTTTGCTCTTTTGCACCCCAGTATCTCTACTTGCACATTTATCTTCTGCACATCTATCACTCCAGTGTTTAATTGCTAAATTGTCATTATTTTGCCACTGTGGCCTATTTATTGCCTTACCTCCCTAATCTTACTACATTTGCACACACTGTATATAGACTTTTCTATTGTGTTATTGACTGTATGTTTGTTTATTCCATGTGTAACTCCGTGTTGTTTGTGCTGCACTGCTTTGCTTTATCTTGGCCAGGTCGCAGTTGTAAATGAGAACTTGTTCTCAACTGGCCTACCTGGTTAAATAAAGGTGAAATAAAATAAAAATACAAAAATGTGACAATTATTATTCATCCTGATCTTCTCCTGCCCCAAAGCTGAGACACACACGCACACACACGCACACGCAAGCGCACGCGCACACACACGCACACGCACACACACACACACACATATTTTACGTTCGGTGTCCCTATGAACCCTGACACTGGCGGTGATGGTCCCATCAGCCTCTTAGAGCGTGTGTGTCTGCTCGGTGTGTGTGTCTGTTCGGTGTGTGTGTCTGTTCGGTGTGTGTGTCTGCTCGGTGTGTGTGTGAAGCGGGTGTTGATTTAGCTGTAGGAAGGGGATTAAATGGCTCATTGGTGAAGGGGAGAGCACCAGAGAGTGTGGAGCTGAGAGCTCCGTCCGTCCCTCCTCTCAGTCCCTACCGCCAGGAGAGAAGGGCCATCGGGGCTGAACAAACAAATCACATGGCCATCAAACACTACTGACCCCTGGACCGCTGGGAGTTCATTGACAATCTGTTTTACTGGTCCCCCCAGTAAGGAGCCATTTCACTATACGACGGAGCAACAACAACATCAACAAAGGCAAGAGGAGCCGAGGAGCCGAGGAGTCGAGGAACAATTCAACTATTGAACTGCCCCCTTGTTAAACATAAAACACAGGGCTCTTGTCAATAAGGCCGTAAAAGGGGGAGTGGAGAGTGTTGTTGTTTCTGGTAATGGGAAGTGCGGGAAGCCTGTGTCACCTCCTTTCAAAGTTATGGCCCCTCTTTAGGAGGGTGGAAGTGTGCTTAAAGGTGGTGGGGATGGAGCTGTTAGGGTGATTTAGGGGTGTGGGGTATCGCTAGGGCCATCTGGGACCGTTGGTTGGGTTTGCTACTGTACTGTTGTCAGGTGATTGACTATAGTAGCACTTGGTTATTTATAGGCCACTTATTGGGAGTGTGTGTGTGCTGCTTGTGTGTGCTGCTTGTGTGTGTGTGTGGGGGGGGGGGGGGGGGGGGGTTGTGTGGTTTTGTGTGTTGTGTGTGTGCGGGGGTTGTGTGTGTGTGTGTGTGTGTGTATGTGTGTGTGTGTGTGTGTGTGTGTGTGTGTGTGTGTGTGTGTGTGTGTGTGTGTGTGTGTGTGTGTGTGTGTGTGTGTGTTGCGTGTTGTGTGTTGTGTAGGAGGGTGTGTGTGTAACACGACTTTCAACCAGCTGGCTATAAAAACCCTCGCTGCCTTCATGTTCTCCTTCTCTCCTCATAGGTGAGCCGTACACACATCACTCTCCGCTGTTTCAAATGAACACAGTGAGTTGAGCTTACCGTGAAACCACTATTTGAAACATCCAACTTGCAGCTGACTAGATAATCACAGCCGTCGGATATCAAAGGCCGACCACGATATTACAGAGAGAGAGAACGAGAGAGTGAGGTGGAGTCAGTAGACGCTGGGTTTCCTGCCTTACTACTGGGCTACAGTCAGACCCTTTGGAATGAAGCTATGTCCTAATAACAGGGCTGTAACGTCCTAGCTGTCAGAACATAATCACACAGATCACAAACCCAATCTATTCGTTTATTGAAATATGATTTGATAAATAGCCATGTTGCTTCAGTTATCCTCAAGTAGTCTATGGATTCCCATGGGTTTCAAAGCTTCAATTTTGAAGTCAATTCGAGACAAATAACTTGCTCAACATTTCTTGGTAGCAGTCCAAGACCATTCGTGTCGGGTTTGTAATTTGTGTCATTGGAATCTCGCTTAATATTTTAGGAAGATGTTTCAGCTCGGGGCTATCCTCGTCCTTCCTCGTTGCAAAACCTCCAATGTACTCCAGATGTTAACGAAACCCCAACACGAAGCTTCTGAACGCAGCCCTGTCACTGCTGGCGGTGACCAAACATTCTGTTCCAACTCAACGGGCGTTAGCAACAACAGATAAACAAGCTAACTACTCAACAGTAATGGAAAATATGAGCTATAATTGTTGTAGGACTTTTTAACCCACTTTTGTTATCTAACTAGGAAAATCAGTAAGAAGAAATTCTTATTTACAATGAAGGCCTACCCCGACGACGCTGGGCCAATTGCGCGCCGCCCTATGGGACTCCCAATCACAGCCGGATGTGACTCGAACCAGGGACTGTGGTGACGCCTCTTGCACTAAAAGAAGCAGTGCCTTAGACCACTGCGCCACTCGGGAGTGTTGACCTTCACCTGATGTTGTTGAGTTTATAGAGATACAGGTGTCTTTTCACAAGGAACAGTTTGAGGCAGTAAGACATCTAGATTGAATAGAGGGATAGCTGTTTGGTGCTTTTATTTCCTCATCTTTGGGGTCATGAAACAGTTAACTATATTTCTCAAATCTCGTCCTCTCTCTTCTGGGATAGATATGACAGCTGAAATGCATTTTTCTGCTGTTTTTGCATGATTAGGCAAACTTGGCATGCAGGTGCTGCTCAACGGGCCGCGCTGGTACAATAATATTCCCTCAACAAATTAAACTCTGTGTCGTATAGATCAGTCACACACACACCCGTGCACGCAGTCATGCACACAAACAGAAAAGACACACTCAAAAATATACACAAACGCACGCACATCCAAACAATGACAACCCACTTGAGGGTGAGCGAATCAGACAGACAGAGAGAAAGAGGGAAGAAGAGGAGGAGAGAGAGATGAGCGAGAAGTGGAGTTGAGAGAGAGCATCCAGGACAGAAGCCACCCGTAGAGGATGTCTAGAAACCATAGCAGCCTTCTCAGTGACTACACTGACACGGGTGGTAGGATGAACCGTAAGAGCAGCTAAAACATCCCCCAGATCCAACCCCTAAATTGGTGTTACTGAGAGTAATAACAGTGAAGCCTGGAGGCTACGGAGCTAATGTGCTAACTGGTTTCCTGTCCTCACCAGCCTCATCACTTATTCAGATGGGTTCAGGACAGAAAGAGAGAAAGAGAGAGGGAGAGAGAGAGAGAGAGAGAGAGAGAGAGAGAGAGAGAGAGAGAGAGAGAGAGAGAGAGAGAGAGAGAGAGAGAGAGAGAGAGGGAGAGGGAGAGGGAGAGAGAGAGACAGAGAGAAGGAGAGGGAGAGACAGTGAGAGACCAGAGAGACGAGAGAGCGAGAGAGAGGTGACAACATCCACCATGATACTCAATTACAGCCACTGTAGCGCCCTTCGCTGTTCCCATTACTGTCCCCATCACTTGGCAATCTGTCCCTATATCATTTTAATTGGGTTTTAATATCGCCTCTGATCTGGTTGGCCAATTAACAGATCCGCTTGGAAATAAAATGAGGAGCGCCTGCCCGACCGTGAGACACCCCTCTGATCTGTGCCATATGGACCGGCTCCACTGATTGCCCAATGAGCAGACACTTGGCCCCTCTCTCAGGATGCACCACTGTATGATGGATCTGGGGTGGGGGCGGGTGGACGGGGTGAGACAGTATGCTGCTTTATTTTGTTGATGTGCTGCTCTAGTTAAAAACGCTGGGCCTTGACAACAGCTGTGGGGATAGTACAAGGGGCTGACACTCTCCATTGAAATTGTTCTCACCTTAGACTGAAGCATCACAAGGATCTACGGAGTAACCAAAACAGAGAGAAAAAGCCCTCATGGTGAAAGTGTCATTCATGCTCCCTCATTGAGAAGTTAGTCCTGTACGTTGGTCCTAGATTGGGAAATCTCTCTTGGTCATAGGAGACGTTCTTGAACTTAAAGGACAGTACGTCGCACAGAGGACAGACTATGGAGTCTGGAGAATGACTGCTGCTTTGCATGGCTCTTCTGCAGCAGATACTGATGATAGCTGGGAGCTGTCTCAGCTCTCTCTCTCTCTCTCTCTCTCTCTCTCTCTCTCTCTCTCTCTCTCTCTCTCTCTCTCTCTCTCTCTCTCTCTCTCTCTCTCTCTCAGCTCTCTCTCTCTCTCTCTCTCTCTCTGTGTGTCTCTCTCTCTCTCTCTCTCTCTCTCTCTCTCTCTCTCTCTCTCTCTCTCTCTCTCTCTTTCCCTATGCCTCTCTCTCTCTCTCTTTCTCTCAGCTCTCTCTCTCTCTCTCTCTCTCTCTCTCTCTCTCTCTCTCTCTCTCTCTCTCTCTCTCTCTCTCTCTCTCTCTCTCTCTCTCTCTCTCTCAGCTCTCTCTCTCTCTCTCTCTCTCTCTCTGTGTCTCTCTCTCTCTCTCTCTGTGTCTTTCTCTCTCTCTCTCTCTCTCTCTCTCTCTCTCCCGTTCTCTCTCTCTCAATTCAATTTCAATTCAATTCAATTCAATTTAATTCTTTATTGGCATGGGAAACATATGTTTACATTGCCAAAGCAAGTGAAATAGATAATAAACAAAAGTGAAATGAACAAGAAAAAATGAACAGTTAACATTACACTCACAAAAGTTCCAAAAGAATAAAGACATTTCAAATGTCATATTATGTCTATATACAGTGTTGTAACGATGATCCCTCTCTCTCTCTCTCGCTCTGTCTCTCTCTCTGTTTCCTCTCCACTTTTCTCCTTCTCCACGCTGTGATTTCCATGGCTCAGGGCGAGGGGAACGAGGGGAAGGCAAAGCCCCCTGTCATTAACCATGGTGAGGCTGACGCTAGCCCTCAAATGGGAAGCAGATTCCTTTAAACTCTGACCCAGTTCTGGCTGAGAGCTCAAAGGGAGCCACCACACATACACCAGCACAGGCATACACACACACACACACACACACACACACACACACACACACACACACACACACACACACACACACACACACACACACACACACACACACACACACACACACACACACACACACATTGTTCCAGTCCGAACAGGCATGTTTCTGCTTTGCTCTACTCTCTATCTTTCTCTCTCTCTTTCATCACTATTGTAGCGGCTCAATACAAGTTGGTGTACTGGTCAGCCTTAAGGGTCCAGAGCACCGTGCAGTGCTAACCTTCAATAAACTCCCCTCGCTTCCAAAACCAGCTGCACGATATTTCAGATTCTAGTCTAACTCTCCTTATCTTCTGGGCCCAGTGACAAATTCCCACTAAAATAAACAAGATGGTCAAATAAACTAAGCTGTCTTGATTTCAGGGTTGAAGGTATTTAAGCGGCATGCCAGCCAGCTAGCCAGAGCCCATCGCTGTACCCATGCCAATGCCTACAGTATGCCCATTCCGGTGTAGTATCCCTGCACACCAGGCCTTGGCATGAGCCCCAGCACACCCAGCAGAGTCAGGCCATTCCACCACAGAGAGCGAGACAGAGAGAGGTAGAGCGAGAGAGAGAGAGAGAGAGAGAGAGAGGGGGAGAGAGAGTGAGAGAGAGAGTCAGAGTCTATCTGGACCCTGTGTCCAACTCAGCTCCAAGCCAAGGCCTGTTTGAAGATGAGTGGGAGCCGCTGCTGCTATTCCCCATTAACATGGTCTCACATCTGTTTCTCTCATTCCAACGCCGGCTTTAAGGTCCCTGAAGGTATAGTTAAATTAGGGGCAGTGCAGGTTTATAAATGTAAAATCCTCCAATAATCTAGGCTTGACATGACCCCTTAATACCCAGAGCTAAAGTCAACAAGGCTGACGGGTTGGACGGGAGGGGAACGTAGCTAACTACACCGTCAAGCTGTGTGTTTTCATCGCCGTCCGAACGCCGTCTATAAAAGTGGAAGGTGCAGATGAAGAGGAGGAGTTTTTTTACGAGCATTTGTCAGTCTAGTCTGTGGTTGGTGTTCAGACATGTATGTAGTTACTCTAGTAACTACCTGGTTCTGGTGTTTGAGGCTATGCAATTGTCCCAAAACTTTGAGTAGAGACTGTTAAAAAAAGAATCATTGTCTATTCTATTCTAGCCTGACAGTTTAGGCTGCACTGCTGCCACTCCACTAGATTAATGGCTCGGTTTTTTTAAATCTTGAGAGAGTCTTTTTTGGAGAGTGTCTGGGGAGGGAAAGATGGAGAGATCGATTAAAGGAGGGATGGAGGAAGATAGAAAAACCCCATGTCCCTCAGCTCTCAAGGGAAGGGATCCTCTAAACTGCCTTGTCTAATGCAATTAATATAATTGGTGCAGGCGTAAAGGGGCAAATTGCAATCTACGACACTGGGGACAGACGGCACGACCTCCTGAGAGTTTACTGGGAAAGAATACCTAGTTCATACATATATGGTTAATCTGGTGGGGGGGGGGGGTTAAACGTGATTTGAAGTGACAGAAAACTGAATGTCAGATTAGATTGAAAACCTCCATTGTCTTTCCTCTTCTTTGATGTAAATGAGACGTCATGACATCATGCAGTACAGTATATTAATGTATGTCGTATCTCATTCACGCTATAGGCTACACATCTGATTTTTGCAGTAACATCAGGTCATCTTGAAAGGTAAAACAACACACGTGAAGCCATGTAAACAGCTGGCCTTCGCCTAGCAGTTACACGATCACTGTTAACACCAGTGGCCCGTTCCTTTTCAATCCACCATCGCGTTTACACTTCTTGACATTTGCTGTTTTTCGGATTGAATCTCTCACATGAACTCTGTCGGCATATTCCAGAAGAATTGACTTAATGCGTTGCCCTCCCTAACCCTTATTACTCGCAATGGAACTCAGAAACCTTTTTGTGGTCATTGATTTCTGCCCAAGGCCACGGCAGTGGACTAGGAGAGTAATATCTCAGTGGAAATAAGGAATTTAAAGAAAGCTAGCTACAGGAACCTTTGACATTCTGGCATTATAAAAGCCTCAGCTAAAATGTCCGCAGAAAAGCGATAAACATATGATTTGCATTCGATTTCCATAATTGATGGCTGTTACACATCACTGTTTGTGTTGCTTTTTCCCTCATAGTCTTGATCTGTCATCTTTTCAAAGAAATGGATTCGACGTCTCGCTGTTGAGAAGTATTCTTGGAGATATTTTCTCATAAACTTGAAATATTCCTGTTTTTCGAAATACACATGTTTTTTGTGGGCCGTGAAATTCCTTGTTTGAATGTTTCCACTTACTGACGATATAACGTGCCCTTTGACCCCAATAATTGTTCTTGAACATGACCTCTGAACATTTGGGGCTTGTGAAAAACAGAGAGGAAGAGGCATCTCTTGGCGCTCTCCTACCTCTCTGTCCAGGGCAGGTATAAACATGTGAAGAAAGGGAAAACCTTACAGACCCAACATAACCCATCCCAGGCCGGATTGGTCACCCCCCCCCCCCCCCCCACCCCCCTCCCACAGCCACAGCTCTTAAACACCCTCACCCTGTCTTTCTCTCTCACCCTATCGCTCCCCTTTTCTCTGTCCCATTCTCCCCTTCCCTCTCTCTCTCCCTCCTTATAAACCCCCTCACTCTTTCTTGCTCTCCCTCCCCTGCTTCCTCCTCCCCTCTCTCTTTCTTTCTGTCTAGAGAGGAAACGGTGGCCATTAAATGTGTCTGCCGGGGTCTGGGGGTCTGGCAGAACAACCGTCACATTGTGTGACCCCTCCTTGGCCCCCAGACGGACTAATGAATGAGGGGGTCCCCCCTCCTGCCCCTCTTGCCCCTCCCGCCCCTCTCGCCAGACCCCGGCAAAGGTAATTCAGCAACCCCCCTCCCAAACCCTCCGCTTTTTTCACATGGACTCAGACATCTCCCTGGCCTTTGACTGAGGCTTATCTTTTCAGAGGGAAATGTGTGTCATTTGGGGTTTAAGGAAAAAGCTAAACAAAAACATTGTTAGCTAGCCTGGCTAGGCTACCCCGCCCAACCCTCTCCCTGACCCCCAAAAATTCACGCTGACGTGTTGAGTCTGGAGGGAGGGCTTTAGAAAATAATGTGAGACGAATGTGTGTTTTCTAAACACACCGATCTTGATGAATATGCATGGAGATGAATGGCGATAGGACAGAGATGAGTCAACTGACAAGACTTTGACATGAGGTGGACAAAAGCTATTGTTGACAGTTTGATTACAAAGCCAACACAGAGCACTTAGGCTTAGAAGAGAGACGTGAAAATACATCTGTACTACCACTGCAACAGAAGCAGGATAAATCCACTCTGTCCTTGCAGGGAGGGAGATGAACTGAACTGCTTGTAGTCTTGGCATGAGACACCAACACACACTAGAGAACTCTCAATAGCCCACATGAATAACACAAAGATCTGAAGTCCTCTTTCAGAATAGAGTCCATGTATTCCTACGAGGTTTAACAATGGTGACGTGTAAGATTAACAATGGCATACAGAATATATCCCCCTCTGTGCTCTCTCTCTCTCTCTCTCTCTCTCTCTCTCTCTCTCTCTCTCTCTCTCTCTCTCTCTCTCTCTCTCTCTCTCTTTCTCTCTCAATTCAATTCAAAGGGCTTTATTGGTATGGGAAACATAGGTTAACATTGCCAAAGCAAATTAAATAGATAATAAACAAAAGTGGAATAAACAATAAAATAAAAAGTGAACAGTAAACATTACACTCACAAAAGTTCCAAAGGAACAGAGACATTTCAAATGTCATATTATGGCTGTATATAGTGTTGTAACGATGTGCAAATAGTTAAAGTACACAAGGGGGGAAAAATCCACTTAAATCGCTCTCTCTCTCTCTCTCTCTCTCTTCTTCTTCCTCTGTCATGTTTTATGTTTATAACTGCTTCCAGAATATATCTAAGTGTCAACAGAACACTTCACACACTGCGATTCACAGCAGCGACCGGGCCTTCAGTATTAGACGTTCTAACAGTGCATCGGTAGCTATGAGCTACGTTAGCGTCGACTCAGCTAATATATTCCACACACACCAAGCCTGACTGCTGCTATCAAAGGACTCGCCTGAATGGCTGTAATAACTGGGAAATTATTTTTGATAGCCTGAAACAATCTTCTAAATCATCACAGAACTTTATTAAAATAATATCAAATCAAATTAGCCACCGTCGCCCGGTAATGAATTAAGTAAAGGGGTTACGCCAGCATTAATCCCCCATAATGCTCGGAGGCATTGGGACGCTGGCGTTCGGCGTTCAGCAGCGTGAGCATTTAATAAACCAGTCAGTCCCTTCAGCTCCCCGACGACCGACGCCGAACGTCTCCACCCCGTTGCCCGGTCCGCAGGGAAAACACATCAAATCGCTCTCTTTCTTTCATCCCTCCATCCCTCTCTCTCCCCCCCAGCCCACTCCCCCTCTCTCGTTCTCCCTCTCTCCATCCCCTCAACCCCTCCCTCCCCTCTGTCTTTCTAAAATAATCTGTCCGTTTTTTCCCTCCTCCTCCTCCGCCATCCCACCATGCCTTTGGGTGAGATTATTCATGAGGGGGTGAATCTTGGTGGACCTCAGAAGGGTTGTGATGAGTGGTAGTGCTGGAGCCCATCGGAACTACATAGCAGAACAGAGGAGAGCAAAACTGTTTAATCCCTGCTACTGTAGGCCTTTACCCAGGAGCATACAGAGAAGGACAGACAACCAGGCCACAGTACTATACACAGTGATGATGATACAGGCAGTGCTGTAGTTTAAATGAAGTAATCTAATTAGGTCTTTATAATAATTAAGTGGTTATTGATGATGATGTGTTCTGCACATCTTTGTGATTATAGTGTTAACACATTTTATTGTATGTGGTGTAGAATACCTAATAATGAAATGATGGTAAAATACCTACTTTATAATATAATGAATAATACACTTGCTATGATACTACTCATATTTAAAATAATAATAGTAAAATAGAATAACTGAAATGGTTCTTTTTTTTTTTTGTTAAAAAAATTATGTACATTACATTATGCATTTTCCTAACCTTTTAATCATTACCGTAAATTCACTGAAACTGCCTAACCTTAACCTAACCCTCATCCCTAAACCTAACCTTTACCCTTTAACCTTGTACATTTTGACCCTACACTCTTAGAAAACATGGTTCCAAAAGGGTTATTAGGATCCCCATAGGAACTCAAAAGGGTTCTGAAACCTGGAACCAAAAAGGCTTCTTCAAAGGGTTCTCCTATGGGGACAGCCAAAGAACCCTTAAAGGTTCTAGAACATATGAATAATACATACATTAACAATACTAACATCATCAAATAGATACAATACATTCCACAGATCATATACAGTGCATTCGGAAAGAATTCAGACCTTTGACTTTTTACACATTTTGTTAAGTTACAGCCTTATTCTAAAATGGATTACAAAGAAAATGTATTCTCAGCAATCTACACACAATGCCCCATAATGACAAAGTGAAAACATGTTTTTAGATATTTTCGCAAATGTATAAAATAAAAAAAACAGAAATACCTTTTTTCATAAATAATCAGACCCTTTGCTATGAGACTCGTAATTGAGCTCATGTGCGTCCTGTTTTCATTGATCATCATTGAGATGTTTTTACAACAGTGATACAGTGATTCAATTGATTGGACATGATTTGGAAAGGCACACACCTGTGCTTGTCAGAGCAAAAACCAAACATGAGGTTGAAGGAATTGGCCGTAGAGCTCTGAGACAGGATTATGTCGAGGCACAGATGTGGGGAGATGTGTGGAAGGGTACCAAAAATGTCTGCAGCATTGAAGGTCCCCAAGAACACAGTGGCATCCATCATTCTTAAATTAAAGAACTGAGCAATTGGGGGAAGGGCCTTGGTCAGGGAGGTGACCAAGAACCCGATGGTCACTGACAGAGCTCCAGAGTTCCTCTGTGGAGATGGGAGAACCTTCCAGAAGGACAACCATCTCTGCAGCACTCCACCAATCAGGCCTTTATGGTAGAGTGGCCAGGCGGAAGCCACTCCTCAGTAAAAGGCACATGACAGCCCGCTTGGAGTTTGCCAAAAGGCACCTAAAGACTCTCAGACCATGATTAACATTTCTGGTCTGATGAAACCAAGATTGAACTCTTTGGCCTGAATGCTAAGCGTCACATCTGGAGTAAACTTGGCACCATCTCTATGGTGAAGCATGGTGGTGGCATCATGCTGTGGGGGTGTTTTTCAGCGGCAGGGACTGGGAGACTAATCAGGATCGAGGCAAAGATGAACGGAGCAAAGTACAGAGAGATCCTTGATGGAAACCTGCTCCCGAACGCTCAGGACCTCAGACTGGGGTGAATGTTCAACTTCCAACAGGACAATGGCCCTAAGCATTTAGCCAAGACAACGCAGGAGTGGCTTACGGGCAATTCTCTGAATGTCCTTGAGTGGCCCAGCCAGAGTCCGGACTTGAACCCGATCGAACATCTCTGGAGAGACCTGAAAATAGCTGTACAGCAACGCTCCCATCCAACCTGACAGAGCTTGAGAGGATCAGCAGAGAAGAATGGGAGAAACTCCCCAAATACAGGTGTGCCAAGCTTATAGCGTCATACCCAAGAAGACTTGAGGCTGTAATTGCTTCCAAAGGTGCTTCAACAAAGTACTGAGTAAAGGGTCTGAATACTTATGTAAATGTGATATTTCTGTTTTTCATTTTTTATAAATGAGCAAAAAAAATAAACTGTTGTTGCTTTGTCATTATGGGGTATTGTGTGTAGATTGATGATATAAGGGCACAAGGCGAGACTCAAATGCAGACACAGGAAGCAGATGGTTAAGCTCCGATATTTATTAATCCAAGGGGTAGGCAAAAGGTAGGTCAGGGACAGGCGAGAGTTCATAAACCGGGTCAGAGTCCAAAATAGAACCAGACGAAGGGCAGTCTCGAGGTCAGGCCAGGCAGGTAACCAGATCCGAGTCCAAACAGTACAAGGGGATAGGCAGGCTTGAAGACAGAACAGGCAGAGTGGTCAGGCAGGTGGGTTCGGAGTCAGCACAGGCAAGGGTCGAAACCAGGAGGACTTTAACCAAAAGAGACTAGGAAAAAATAGGAGCAAGGAAAAATGCTGGTCGACTTGGCAAACAAGACGAACTGGCACAGAGAGACAGGAAACACAGGAATATATACTCTGGGGATAATAAGCGACACCTGGAGGGGGTGGAGACAATCACAAGCACAGGTGAAACAGATCAGGGTGTGACAGATGAGGGGGGAAAAAACAATTAAATCAATTTTAGAAGAAGGCTGTAACCTAACAAAATGTGGAAAAAGTCAAGGGGTCTGAATACTTTCCGAAGGCACTGTAAGAATGTAGCTTTTACAGTGTCACTGTGTTTACATTTGATGTGGTTTACCATACAGATATGATGTGTAACCTTCACCGGTAAAGGTTTGGATTTGATAAGTGGACTGTTGATACATATATTAATATCACGACCATGCTTTAGCTACTCTATACGTTCCACCCAACACCTCCACTTTAACTCCCAAACACACTAGCTTCCAGGTTCTGTTGCTACACGACCGTCTCCAGGGTGTGTGTGTGTGTGTGTTCTTATGCAGGAAGATGTAAGATAACATCTGAAACTGCGTAAGAAAGGGTATGTGTGTGTGTGTATGTGTATGGTGTGTGTGTGTGTGTGTGTGTGTGTGTGTGTGTGTGTGTGTGTGTGTGTGTGTGTGTGTGTGTGTGTGTGTGTGTGTGTGTGTGGTGTGTGTGTGTGTATGGTGTGTATGTGTATGTGTATGTGTGTCTATGTGTGTGTGGTGTGTGTGTGTGTGTATGTGTGTGTGTGTGTGTGTGTGTGTGTGTGTGTGTGTGTGTGTGTGTGTGTGTGTGTGTGTGTGTGTGTGTGTGTGTGTGTGTGTGTGGTGTGTGTATGTGTGGTGTGTGTGTGTGTGTATGGGGTGTATGTGTATGTGTGTGTGTGTGTGTGTGTGTGTGTGTGTGTGTGTGTGTGTGTGTGTGTGTGTGTGTGTGTGTGTGTGTGTGTGTGTGTGTGTGTGTATGTATGTGTGGTGTGTGTGTGTGTGTGTGTGTGTGTGTGTGTGTGTGTGTGTGTGTGTGTGTGTGTGTGTGTATGTATGTGTGGTGTGTGTGTATGTGTGGTGTGTGTGTGTGTATGTGTGGTGTGTGTGTGTGTGTGTGTGTGTGTGTGTGTGTGTGTGTGTGTGTGTGTGTGTGTGTGTGTGTGTGTGTGTGTGTGTATGGTGTGTATGTGTATGGTATTTGTGTGTGTGTGTGTGTGTGTGTGTGTGTGTGTGTGTGTGTGTGTGTGTGTGTGTGTGTGTGTGTGTGTGTGTGTGTGTGTGTGTGTATGGTGTGTATGTGTATGGTATTTGTGTGTGTGTGTGTGTGTGTGTGTGTGTGTGTGTGTGTGTGTGTGTGTGTGTGTGTGTGTGTGTGTGTGTGTGTGTGTGTGTGTGTATGGTGTGTATGGTGTGTGTGTGTATGTGTGTGTGTGTGTGTGTGTGTGTGTGTGTGGTGTGTGTGTATGGGTGTGTGTGTGTGTGTGTGTATGTGTGTGTGTGTGTGTGTATGTGTGTGGTGTGTGTGTGTGTGTGTGTGTGTGTGTGTGTGTGTGTGTGTGTGTGTGTGTGTGTGTGTGTGTGTGTGTGTGTGTGTGTGTGTGTGTGTGTGTGTGTACCTATGCAGGAGGATGTAAGATAACATCTGAAACAGTGTCAGGAAGGAAGCCTTTCTCAGCGTGATGTGACAGAGAAACAGCTGCAACGTGTGAAGCAGGTTAATGGTGGATGTGAGATCCTGTCCGTATTTGGCGGTAGCCTACAGTCGGTGGGTGCACCAGCTAATCTCCCATGAACCTGTATTCAAATTCTCAGCCTGTTTCAGGACAGGTCCATACATGCTATGATATCTGATTATCTGTGGGAAAGGTTGTCAGAGGGTAGTTATGAACTGGGTCCTTCATGTTTATGTATGTGCTCTATGCTTGAGGTGGTGTGGGCCTACGAGCTGATGGCCACTACTGATTAGCCCCCCCCCCCCCTTCCCTTTCTTTAGTGTGTGAGAGTTGGAGTACAGTGTGTGTGTGTGTTGATAGGGGGGAGGGATGGGGGGGGGGGGGGTCATCCCTCCATTTACCCTCTGGGGGGTTGATACTGTGCCATCTGGCACCCCGGGGGCATGGGGGTAAGGGGGGAGAGGGGGGGATCTGTTTCCTGTTCTGATGGCTGCTGTGCACCGTTTGCGTGGCCCCCTGTACCCCCTCGCCCCCCCCCCCCCCCACCCTCCAACTCCACATCCCCTTACCCAGCTTTCCCTCTCTCTCTTTCATTCATTCTTCTGTAAACACACAGACACAGTCTGTCACCCCCTCTCCCCCCCCCCCCCCCCCCCTCCCCTTCACTGACATGTGGAGATTAAGTCTAAACTGTGATGGGAAAGTGTTTTCTCCTTAGCATGGGTGGACGCACCCCTCCCTCACCCCCTCCTTCCCTCCTTTCTCTCCCTCCTTCACCCACTCTCTCTCCCTTCGTGTGGGGATGCCTGGGAACCCAGTGCCAGCTGATGATCAGGAGGCTAGTTAGGGAGATAGCAGCACCCAACCTTGACACTCACAGCTGCAGTCAACACACTGGGGAGGTGTGTGTGTGTGGGGGGGGGGGGGGGGGGGGGATTGTGATGTGTAAAAAATGCATTCAATGCGTTTTCATTCAACAGCTGCAGCAGCATTGTGGATTTGTTGCAATAATAAGATCTAGATCATGAATATTCAAACACACTTTAAGCAATTATGTTAATCGCTATTATTTCTACTGTTGTCTACTAGGCTACTAGCTGCCATAGGTCACAGTATTACAGTATTTTAAACTGTCCTACTTCTCCTTTATCGTTCCTTCTTCCTTCTCCCTCGCCCTCTTTCTCCTTCTCTCGCTCTCTCTTTTCGCTCTCTTTCTTTCTCTCCTGCTCGCTCTCTCTTTCTCTCTCCATCTCTCCATTTCTCCCTCTCGTCCTTCCCTCTGTCTCATCCTCTTCTTCTGTGAAGTGAACCACAGCTAATCTTCCAGGTCAGGACTGGCGCTTTCATCTTCTCTCACTTGGAGCCTCTTGTGTTTGATGTGAACTTAGCTCAGGAGTAACCCCTCCTTTCTTCTCCGGCTGAACCTGGCCCGGAGTAAACCTTCCCTGTTGTCATTCCTGAGAGCCAAACAATGCTGGGAGGGAACGAAACCCTGTTCATGAAATCCTTTGATGCGCCACAGATATTATTAAAGGAAGACGAAGAAGAGAGAGAATAAAGAAAAGTGCAGAAATGGCAGGAAATCAAAATGCTAATTATTTTGGGATTGGGGATGGTCGAGGTGGTGGTGGAGAATTTTGTTTCTCCAGATCTGCCCCTTTTGCGTTCGTTTCAACTTTGACAAGGAAATAAAAATAATTGTGCTAGGTAATACTGCAAGCAAGACAGGAATCAAAATGAATGCATATAGCCTTCTAGGGAATGTCTTCTTCACAGTGGTTTTCTGCAGCACCATACAAAACACATTTCTTCACCTTTCGCAATGCCTTCCAGTTGTCTGCTCCTTCTTTACTGAGCCTCTTTCCTTCCCTCTTTCCCTGTTTCTGTCTTTCCGTCTTTCAGTCTTTCCCTCTTTCCCTCCCTCGCTGGAGCTGGGCAGTTGCACTTACTGCTATATCCATTTGAATCCACCCCCCACCCCCCCAGACCCCCCAACCTTTGACCTCTTGACCTTGTGTACCCTGCGCTATTACAGCTGCAGGAGGGAAAACTCGGCAGTTGTTTTAAAATGAAACATTCCACTTTCTCAAAGGTGTTTCAGTGCACTCTGCTGGCCTAATGGCTTTTGCATCCCCTCTCCCCTTTTCACAGCTGTCAGCAGGTCACATATAAAGCTCTTAATGTTGGAGCTGTAACGCAGGTGAAAGCCAAGGGTAGGGGGCTACAGTTACACTGTAGGTAGGTAGCCATTTTGTTTTTCATTTCTGTGTCTCTGTTGAATGGAGGCAGATTCAGTGTCATGACATGTTTGCATACCAGGTTTTATAAATGAGAGAGAAAATGGTTAATATCCCACCACTTTCACTGTAAACTTGAAGATGAACTTGAACCTAAATGGTTCAAGGCTGAAACCAACAAATAAACTCCGGCAGAGACTGTGTTTTCGGGGGCTTGTTGCTAGAAATGCACTATGCTTTTAGCTACACCGTCGTCGCTGGCGCTGCCATGGTGATGCGGAACGTCGGCACAAGACTGGCACATTAACCCCTCTTGACCTTCCATTCTCACCTGTAATAAAGGAGGAGGAGGTGCCCTTCTCCTCCCTCCCTCATCCCACTCTCCTCGCCCCCTCTCCTCCATATTACACTTAGAGTGCCCGGGCACCAGCAGGCCCTTGAGACCCCACGCTCATTAGCCCTCTGCTTTATCCTGTTAGAAGAGAGAAGAGGAGGAGGAAAGAGAATAGAGGAGGAGAACCTGGAGAATTGGGGGATAGGGGAGAAAGAGATGGCTGTAGGTGTAGTTGTGTGACAATACGACTAAACAGCAAGGCGACCAGCTGCTGAGGTTTTTATTCTCTGCGCTAGTAAGAGAAAGGGACAGAAAGAATGGTCACTTCATTTTGTCTCAAGGTGCTGACTTAGAGACCATACGGTGGACGCGAACATAATGGGTTTCACCCCATTGTGACGCTCGGCTTACCTTTTACAGTAGCCTGTTCTTTAGACTGTTGGAGTGTGAATGCTTTGGGTCACTGGTGAACAGTCTGTAAACACCAACTCGTCTTTCCCATCAGAACAACAGAACGTAGAAAATCCTCTACTAGACAGATCCACTATGTATTTGTCTTGATTTTTCTCCTATTTTCCTGCCAACAAACATGCACACGAATAAAGTTATTTGAATTGAACTGGATTGAATTAATATACTAAACCACATGACCCGGAGATAAGAAGGTAGTGTGCATGGACATTCTCGCTAACAAAACAGCTAGTGCTCCTCCATTGACCGGTGGACATTAGGGGGCTAACCAGAACTAGCGTTCAATGCTAATCCCTCTAATAATCAGTAAGAGAAGATAGCTTTCATCTCTGCTGGGTCTCCTGATAAAGTTGAGGGGGCATGAATGATTGAATAGGGTTGAATCAGGTTTTTATGGGCCACCAAAAACGCAGTGACTGCCCCAAAATAAACCAAAGGCTGGGGGACTGGACAGAGTGGAGAGAATAGAGAGAGTCCCCCCCCAAGTAAACCAAAGCGTATGCCCATCTGATGATATGAAAATAAATGAATAATGCATTGGCTACCAATGAGGTGGAAAAGACGCATGGCTTCAGGCCACGGCTAAGCCTTCTATTCATGAAGAACCTCCAGACACAAAGACTCAAGGACCGCGGGGCTGTGGGAGTCCAGCATCGGGCAGAGGAGAATGAGGGCACAGGTTTTATGGGGAGACATTTTCAGACACTACACCCGCTTCGATTTCAGATTTTAAAGACAATTGTGAATATGGTTAATCGGCAGTTTTATGTTGTTGGACCTATTAACGGTTAAACAAATGTGTACATGATGTTTAGACCGACGTTGGTATTGTAAATCCACAAAATGGCATGATCTGCGTTCACCTCGAAGTTGGCGTATGTTATTCAAAACACAAAAACCGGCTAAACCGTTTGACGACCCCATCTAGCACAAAGAGACTCACCCTGAATTAGACAAGATTAGGAGGAAGAACAAAGAAGAATATCACCAGACAGCTATAGCGGGAGGATAGAGAGAATAGAGGGGGGCTGCAGTGTTCTTCTCTTTCCCTTTGAGCTACACTGGAGACTATCTTGGAGGATAAAGATGTCTGGCATTTCTCCACGTTATTGATTGGCTCGTAGTAAGAGAACAAAGCGTTCATCTTTGAAAAGATAGAACAGCGGAGAGTGTTCCTAAGACATTCGAGTTTAAAATGTTTTCTTCTTTTTCTCCTTATTTCCCGTTATTCTTTAACCCTTTGAGACTGGGATCTTAGTGCTAGCTGACTGCGTGACCTGAGGCAGATTTGTGATTTGCTAGTGAACCCTATTTATCCTAGCATTGGCCCGGCCGATACCTATTATTAGCTACTGTTGGCCTGTGAACAGAGAGGGCGGAGCTGGGTGAGGGAGAAGGAGGCCTTGATATTGTCAGGTTTGGGGCCGAGAGGAATCCCAAGCAAGCATACGTGAACCTGTTATACTAAACACTATGCAGCTAGTAGACCATGAAGGTATCTAGATTGAAAAACCAGCATACATTTGCAAATATTTCCTACATTTTGCATGCAATTTTGGTATATTAATTCATATGTATTTAAATATGTGTAAATCAAAATGTGTTTAATCTCAGAGGTCCATTTCTAAAATGACCATTTTCACTGGTGTCAGTGCATTTCTCGAGAAGAATTAGAATGTCAACAGCTCCTCTGCAAAGTTCTTCTGTGGGATGGTGAAGAGTGTAGCAAGGCCCCGAGGCCAAGACTTGAACCTGGGTCTGGTTCCTGTCCACTTCCATTCTCTTGGTCTGGGGGCCGTTTGGGGTCCGAGCCACCCTGCCTTTTCCTCACTACAGACCACTGTTTACTTGACATGGCCTTATTCTCCTTTGCCTGCAGTCACATTTACATGTCTATCGTCATGTCATAGTTATACTGATTAAGGGGTATATTTCCATGGAGACCTCAATTCAGACTTTTTTGTTAAAGACTTTTTTGGGTTCGATATTTCTGTTATCTGATTTGAACATTTAATCTTTTAAATTTTTTAAAATTATATTTGTTTTTCACATGGTGAAATGTTGTACTATTTACATCCAATTTAGTGTCCGTCTTGGTAAAGCTAAATATGCGGTCAAACCCTAAAAGCAAACGGCAAAAATGTCTGTCCAGTTACCGTTTGTCAGAAGCAGCATTTCAGTACACAGAGCCTATAAATGTTTTGACATGTAATTAGGGATTGCCTGATGGACAAGCCAGTGACATACAGTGACCATTCTGCTGCTGTTACAATGAGTTACCTCACAGAGGGGACGATGGACGCAAGTCATATGGACCAATGACATGAATCCCACCAAGGGCCACAATGTCCTAATGTCACACACGTCCCAACCACTTTACTTCAGAAATCTCCCTCTCTTTCCCTCCCTCTCTCTCACTGGCTCCTCTATTTCTCTCCCACACTCCCTCCCTCCCTCCCTCCCCTCCTTTTTTATTCTCTCTCTCTCTCTCTCTCTCTCTCTCTCTCTCTCTCTCTCTCTCTCTCTCTCTCTCTCTCTCTCTCTCTCTCTTTCTCTCTCTCTCCCCCTCTCTCTCTCCCCCTCTCTCTCTCCCCCTCTCTCTCTCTCTCTCTCTCTCTCTCTCTCTCTCTCTCTCTCTCCCTCTCTCTCTCTCTCTCTCTCTCTCTCCAGCCCAATCTAACCCAGCCCAACGTGCTCGTCCGCTTAGACACTGCAGGGCTGCAGGTCCTGACTGTCTGCTTCATCTTGTGTGAGGATGGACGTTTGAGGAGGCCTCCAGGCATCTTTCCGTGTCACCAACGCTTACCCTCAACATCACCGCGACCGTGCTCAGCGTACCCAGATCATTGAACCCCCCCACACACCAAATACACATACAGACACACACACCCTATCCACCTGCCAGTCTGCCACAGCTATCAGATGACACATTGTGTGACATGTAGACTGGGTTGCATGTGAAGCTTCACCTATCTCCTATCTCCTATCCCCTCACCTTAACCCTATCTGTGAGACACAGGCATTCCGGGGTTCCCAATGACAGTAGCTGTGTTGTGTCAGGCCGTGCTCTGACAACTGTCACAGGGCGAATCCTGTCTCTGTATTAATTGCGATGACAACCGACACGGCCAGGTTGGAAATGAACAGCTTCTTTGTCCTCTTTGGTGTCTCTGACGGCCTTCTGAGACACGGTATCTGAGACCAATAAAGTCTAATAGATAACTGATCCCTGTCTGAGACCATAGTGGTGGAGGGCTTCCCACATATGTGTGACTATGATCCCTTTATATAGGAGACAGTTTAGATGAGATGATGGGTGACTTTAATGGCATCTTTTGTTCATCACTCCAGCCTTTATGAAGATGATCTGACAGGGAGTGTCATGGTAATCATGCTAAATAATGCTAATCATGAACAACGATAATAATGAGTATTCAGTATTAGGCATATGTCACATAGGGGCCAAATGGCATAGGGTCAATTGAGTAACAGGAACATGGGATCAAATACTAAACTTTTGACTACTGTAATACTGTACACATTTAAGTGAATTTGTCTAAACACTTATGACACCTTCAAATGGGGGGGGGGCTAGATACATAATGCTGGTGTATAGAGACAATTTAAAAGATTTAGCTCGCAGGGGAGTGTACGTATGAAAAAAGAGGGATCCCTGAACTTGAACTAGCTGAACTTGAAAACCAGCCAGTCTCTCCCCGTGACATGTTGCTAGCTGTACTTCACCTTGAGTAAGATTAGAAAAAGAGGGATCCCTGTTACCATGTCTCATTTCAACATACAGTATCTCCAGTGTCTGCTACTCTGTGTTACGGTGTCTGATTTGAGTAAAGCAGATGGAATATTTGAACATACTTAAACGTTCTCCAGAATCCCCTCAACCCACTGAAAAATCTGACTGGTTGATGTTAATCTAACGCTCCAAGTCTGGGTGGGTATCATGTTTCTCCCGTCTCAGCTACTTTACTCTCTCCCAAGCATCTTTTTAAGCCCTGAAGAAGGTTTCCCCACCTCTCTTTATTGTCAGCTGGGTAGTCTACCCCGTGCCCCGTGCCTAAGTTTGGCACAAATGTGCAGCAGTAGATTCTTCTGTCAGACCGAGGCTTCTGTGCGTGTTCGTGCGTGCTTGCTGTGTCAAAAATCGACTTTTCCCTCATCGCAATTAAACGACATCTCATAAGCTCACTTGACAAACCGCCTTGAAAGGAAAAAGACTATCAGAAGAGAGAAAAAGATCTGGAATTTTATTTTAAAGAGAGAGTCTCAGCTCATTTTCCATCCTAATAAAGAGCTTTTAAATGAAATGGCAGTAGGAGAGATTGGTGGTGGGAAAGAGTACGCACTAAAACAGAAATATTGAGCCTGGCTGTGTTGAGCGTGGTCCAGTTCTTTAATGTGTTAATGGGTCTCAGGAGTAAAGGGATCAGAGCCTTGGCCAGAGAGCTACTATAAAACACCTCATGCTTCTGACTCCCAGGTTACAACACTGCTCCTCTCATTCAGAGGTCTGGATATTAGTCAATAGTTCGAATGTGTGTCGGATTGAGTCTAGAGGCCCAGCCTTCAGCCAGACATCCATTGGACCACAAGGGACTCTAGAAATGGTGGTATCAGAGAAGTGAGAAGGAAGAAGAAGAAGAAGATAATCATACCTGTGAGCACGGTCTTAAATCACAGCTCCCTCTACTTCCATTTTATGGAGGTGAACAATTTTAAGGCAGTTATGGTGACCCTTAGTGACCCCTTTAAGGTCACCCACTCCACTCATCCCTGCAGTGAGTTAGATGCTACAGCTGTGAGCTCGCCGTCATCGAAGGGCGCTAATCGCTAAAGGCCAATTACCAGCCTCAAATGGCTCTTTGACACCACTCTCTCGCTCGACGCGTGTTACACTTCCAGCTGTTGCCCAATACAGTGTGAGAGAAAAATATAAAAGAAAACGGATACATATTAAAGAAAGTGAAGAAGGAAAAAAAATGAAAAGAATCAGATGATTAGTTGCCCTAGATTTTTTTTTACAATTATCTCCTGTTTTGGGCATTAAATAAGCATAGTGGTACAGTATAATCAAGTGTCCCCATTCGGGATGGAAAGTTCCTCATGTAGGGCAATTGAACAAAGTGTGGCGGCTGAATTAAAATCAGGTCGTTCCTGGGGGCCAGTTGATAATGAACTAAGACGAGGAGGAGAGGAGGAGAGGAGGAGAGCAAAAGGAGGGAGATGAAGACTAAAAGGGTGGGTTAACCTCTGTTTTTTATGCTACGGTATGCAACCTGTACTCAGGGGTAGACGTAACATAGTAAAAGTACTTCCGGCACACTCCAATTAGGATGATATGTTATGTTTTGTATGGTATGTATTAATTTGTGGATGTCCATCATTTTGTATGAAATTGCATTTCAAACACTTTGTTAGAAATTGTAATTTGTACTAATTTAAAAAATGTGCAAACGTATGATATGTTACGATTATGCAGAATGTATGATACTGTATGTTACGATTTCTAATTTGTTGTGGCTAATGTTAGCTAGGTGGCTAGGTAGCTAGTGCTACCGTTAGCTAGGAGGCTAATGTTAGCTAGGCTAGAGGTAGGGTTAAGGGTTAAGGTTAGGCTTAAGGTTAGGGTTAGGAGTTAGGTTAAAGAGTTAGGGTTAGGATTAGGGTTATACGAAGTGTTCGCTAACATGCTAAGTAGTTGCAAAGTAGCTAAAAAGTGGTAAGTATTTGCAAAGTTACTAATTAGCTAAAATACTAATGTTGTCCGTGATGAGATTCTAACACGCAACCTTTGGGTTGCTAGACGCTCTTGTTATACTCAAACCGATCCACCCCGACAAACCACCCTACCTTTGACTTAAGTAACCTTCTGTTTTATGTAACCATACCAAACGTAACATATCATACTAATTTGAGTGTCCTGGATTTATCTTTACTATGTTACGTCTAGTCTATGAGACCAGGCTGTAACATGAGTGTCAATTCAGTCTCAGATACCTTGGCTACGGTAACCTTTTTGGTAAATAACCTTCTTGGTAAGTAACCTTCTTGATAAGTAACCTTCTTGGTAAGTATTCTTCTTGGTAAGTAACCTTCTTGGTAAGTATTCTTCTTGGTAAGTAACCTTCTTGGTAAGTATTCTTCTTGATAAGTAACCTTATTGGTAAGTATTCTTCTTGGTAAGTAACCTTCTTGGTAAGTATTCTTCTTGGTCAGTATTCTTCTTGGTAAGTAACCTTCTTGATAAGTATTCTTCTTGGTAAGTAACCTTCTTGGTAAGTATTCTTCTTGGTAAGTAACCTTCTTGGTAAGTAACCTTCTGGTTAAGTATTCTTCTTGGTAATTATTCTTCTTGGTAAGTAACCTTGATAAGTAACCTTCTTGGTAAGTATTCTTCTTGGTAAGTATTCTTCTTGGTAAGTATTCTTCTTGGTAAGTAACCTTCTTGGTAAGTATTCTTCTTGGTAAGTATTCTTCTTGGTAAGTAACCTTCTTGGTAAGTAACCTTCTTGGTAAGTAACCTTCTTGATAAGTAACCTTCTTGGTAAGTGACCTTCTTGGTAAGTAATCTTCTTGGTAAGTAACCTTCTTGGTAAGTAACCTTGGTAAGTGAAATGCATAAAATGGGTGAGTAATGGGTTGATAATGATCCTTATCTTTGGTGTAACAGGATGATGTTTAAATCTCTTCGTAGGAGGCCTGTTTGGGCATTTGTTTTGGCATTTTCAACCACTTTAAACCAGCAGGCCAACAAATATTGTCACAAAATACCTCATATTAACATAGAAAATACAGTATATTTTTAAGATCCAGCAGGCTAACATCTACATCTCAACCACCATAAGATTGATCATGAATTTGACCAAATCTCCCTCATCTCAATCCCTTGTGCATACATACGCTACATAACTACCTGCATACAGTACTCTCTCCTCTCTCCCTTCCCTGTCCCGGGGCCTAATTTAGCTGTAGAAGGCTCTCCCGTTGCCTGGGAGAATTCCACTTTATGCAAGCCAGGTAAAATAAGGAGCACGGGCAGCGCTCTCCATCCAAGGCCCTCTCCATCATGGAGGACGGGGCAAAGTCACGGGTGACACCCCTGATCAGGTGTTCATGGGTAATGGGCGTCCTAAAATAATCACTGCTTTGAATAATTCCCCCTCGCTCTTTCCTCGGTGGCTGAGATTCTTGCTGCTGCGACTCGTTTCAGCGCGGGCAGCCCATAAATTCTTGCCGTAAATGTAAATCAGTGGTCCGGGAGCCGAGAGGAGCGGCGGCCTGGCTGACAGATGGGGCATGTTGCAGAGGGTCCTGGGAGATCTCTCCTCCTCACCTTTGCCTTCAGTCGGAATGGATGGAACGAGAAAACGGAGGAGAGGAGGGTTGGCTAGCTAGCGAAACCAAGAGAGGGGAAAGAGTGGAATGAGATGGGGACACGTCATCTCAACACTGGTAGCCAGACATAATGATTGGGAGACATTTTAACTAGACTGACACTCAGGGTCTCAGAGCTGTGGAAGTGGAGGACGTTGTGTGGTTGCAGTAACGTTGTGAGATTGTTGTAGCCTTTGTGGAGGAAAATGAGCCCAGGTGGAGAGAGAGAGAGAGACGGAGGATGGAACTGTCAGGTCCATGGAGGATTGGAGATCTATGGGGGTGGAGGGAGGGAGAGATGGATGGAGGGAAAGAGAAAGGGAATGAGGAGGAGAGGAGAGGAGGAGGGAGTACATTTCCATGGTCCCTTTGGCTGGCTCGGGAACCCATCTCTCATTAGAAGAGAGTGCTGAGGAGACACTTGGAAGTGACATTCACCCTCCTCCCTCCCACTCCCTCCACTTTACAGATGCTATGCATGACGAACACTGTCACTCTGTCTAAGCAGGGTCACCCCTCTCCTTCTCTGCCTGGGGGAGAATATCAATGCCATAGGGCCTTTCTGCCAGACATGCATATAACACCTACAACCTTCAATGAAACCCCATCAATTACTAGTGCAGCCTTAATGGGAAGTAAATAAGCAAAGGACAACAGATGTAAGAAGAAGCGAGGGATGAGAGACGGAAATGAAAGAAATGAAACCTCTTATTAGAGAGCATGGGAAAAGAAAGGGGGAGGGGCTTGATATGCAAAGAAGATGAAACATCCATATCATGCGAGGAGGGGGGTCTCTTGATGTAGGGATGAGAAAAGGAGGGAAAATGAAGAAAAGGAGGAGAGGGGAATCAAAGGAGGTAGCCTGCTGAGAGGTCAAAGGTGAGGAGGAGGCGGTAGCGCCCACAGTGTCGTTTGGCATGTCGATTCTCGCCCCTGGATCTCTCGTTCCTCCACCTCGAGCCCCGGGGCCCCTGACTTACCCATTCATTTCCATCTCTTCTTTAATCTTCAGGGGCCTCACTGGGGGCCCTAACAAGCCACACAGACCTCAGTGGCATCCAGGAACAATACATGACTGACTATACACCAGCCTGCATATTCCTGGATGATTAAACTCAAAGCGTTGTCTCCTCTCCAGACTGTGTAGTATAATCAAGCTATTATTGGCTGATATGACAGGATTACTAACTCTCATTAGAATATGTCAGAAATAGTGACATTCAACCATTGTAGTTACGTGTCACGTGAGCCCATCTCCTTTATTGACAGCGTTTTGACCATAGAGATCCTATTACATTATTCTAATTCCTAATTCTATGGTTTTGATCCTGGTACTGTAGCCCTTTCTGGTGGTAATGGTATACTGTTATAATTACCTGATAACATAGCATTATGTTTTTAGATGTTGAGAAATTACTTTTCTGATGACAGATTATATGTTTGTTGTTTGTTTCAAAATAAATCTCCTTGTTTTGTCGGTGAGACTTCCTGGACCTTTGGCTTGTTCTGTTTAGGATAGAGTTCAGTGGTCATGGGCACAGTTTGCCTGGATACCGCCATTTGATTGGCTGAAGCCTGCCTTCAACCAATGAGGTTCCAGTATACAGAGCCAACACAGTCCAGAAATAAATGACCAAAATGGCCCCTTGTGCCGCCATACTCCTAAACTGAGATGAGACTTTCCTAAGTGCTTGTAATTATGTTCACACAGATATGCTGAAGCAACCCGATGCGCCTTGAGATTCAAAACATCCTCGCTTTGAAGGGTGTTATAAACGGAACATGTGCGCTTCCTATCGTAAATCACCTCAAACCGACAAAAATGGAAACGGACGGTCTTCGAGACCTTCTGAGTAATTTTTTTGTCGATTCCCATTCATTTAACTAACTATCTGTTTGTCACTTGTCCTATTTTGGACGTCAGGCTAAAGAGGCTGAACACAGTTGGGGCAGAGTTAGTGATGAGTTATGGGTGATGAGGAGGGAATAAAGGACGTGTCCACCATGACTAAACGTGGACACTGTAATACCAGAGATCAGCCCTCATGAATTATCACATGTCTTTTTACAGTATAGACAGAGAACTGTGCCATGTAATTAGCTCTGTAGCTAAATGCCCAGCTGTAGTAGGCCTAAATACATTCATTTGAATCACCGTTTTTACTGCACATATAGTTTCTCTCTCACAAATAGATTGCCGTTGTCACGTTCCTGACCTGTTTTCCATTGTTTTTGTATGTGTTGAGTTGGTCAGGGCGTGAGCTGGGGTGGGCATTCTATGTTATGTGTTTCTATGTTGGGTTAAATGTGTTGCCTGATATGGTTCTCAATTAGAGGCAGGTGTTTGACGTTTCCTCTGATTGAGAACCATATTAAGGTAGGCTGTTCTCACTGTTTGTTTGTGGGTGATTGTCTTCCGTGTTTGTGTTCGTCACCACACGGGACTGTTTCGTTTGTTTAGTCTGTTCCTGTTCGTGCGTTCTTCGTGTTATGTAAGTTCTCATGTTCAGGTCTGTGTAACGTCGTTTGTTGTTTTGCAGTTTGTTCAAGTGTATTTTCGTCTTCGTTATTATTATTAAAATCATCATGTCTACATACCTCGCTGCGTGTTGGTCCGATCCATGCTCCTCCTCGTCTGAGGAGGAGAACGACGTCGACAGCCATTACAGCCGTTGCTTTTCTTAAGGCAGGAAACAAGAACCAACTTCACTATAGAGCCTTCCGCCAGACAGGAGCAGCCAGAGCCTTCCGCCAGACATGAGCAGCCAGAGCCGCCAGCCAGCCATGAGCAGCTAGAGCCGCCAGCCAGCCATGAGCAGCCAGAGCCGCCAGCCAGCCATGAGCAGCCAGAGCCGCCAGCCAGCCATGAGCAGCCAGAGCCGCCAGCCAGCCATGAGCAGCAAGAGCCGCCAGCCAGCCATGAGCAGCAAGAGCCGCCAGCCAGCCATGAGCAGCAAGAGCCGCCAGCCAGCCATGAGCAGCAAGAGCCGCCAGCCAGCCATGAGCAGCAAGAGCCGCCAGCCAGCCATGAGCAGCAAGAGCCGCCAGCCAGCCATGAGCAGCAAGAGCCGCCAGCCAGCCATGAGCAGCCAGAGACGCCAGCCAGCCATGAGCAGCCAGAGCAGCCAGCCAGCCATGAGCAGCCAGAGCCGCCAGCCAGCCAGGATCCGCCAGAGCAGCCAGCCAGCCATGAGCAGCCAGAGCCGCCAGCCAGCCAGGATCCGCCAGAGCCAGCCAGCCAGGATCCGCCAGAGCCAGCCAGCCAGGATCCGCCAGAGCCAGCCAGCCAGGATCCGCCAGAGCCAGCCAGCCAGGATCCGCCAGAGCCAGCCAGCCAGGATCCGCCAGCCAGTCCGGAGCTGCCACTCAGTCCGGAGCTGCCACTCAGTCCGGAGCTGCCCCTCAGTCCGGAGCTGCCCCTCATTCCGGTGTTGCCCCTCATTCCAGTGTTGCCCCTTAGTCCGGTGCTGCCCCTTAATCCAGTGGGGTTAATTTGGAGGGTGGCCATTGGGAGGAGGCTACGGAAGCGGGGATTGACTATGGTGAGGTGGGGACCACGTCCGGAGCCGGAGCCGCCACCGTGGACAGATGCCCACCCAGACCCTCCCCTAGACTTTGGTTGTGCGCCCGGAGTTCGCACCTTGAGGGGGGGGGGGGTTCTGTCACGTTCCTGACCTGTTTTCCATTGTTTTTGTATGTGTTGAGTTGGTCAGGGCGTGAGCTGGGGTGGGCATTCTATGTTATGTGTTTCTATGTTGGGTTAAATGTGTTGCCTGATATGGTTCTCAATTAGAGGCAGGTGTTTGACGTTTCCTCTGATTGAGAACCATATTAAGGTAGGCTGTTCTCACTGTTTGTTTGTGTTCTCACTGATTGTCTTCCGTGTTTGTGTTCGTCACCACACGGGACTGTTTCGTTTGTTTAGTCTGTTCCTGTTCGTGCGTTCTTCGTGTTATGTAAGTTCTCATGTTCAGGTCTGTGTAACGTCGTTTGTTGTTTTGCAGTTTGTTCAAGTGTATTTTCGTCTTCGTTATTATTATTAAAATCATCATGTCTACATACCTCGCTGCGTGTTGGTCCGATCCATGCTCCTCCTCGTCTGAGGAGGAGAACGACGTCGACAGCCATTACAGCCGTTGCTTTTCTTAAGGCAGGAAACAAGAACCAACTTCACTATACAGGTGTCTAAGAAAGACGTTTTGAAAGAAATTATTTCCTGACTAGACAGAAAACAGAGGTTATAGTCCCAAAATCACCCTAACCACTAGCCATACTTTCAGTCTATCAATCCAGTCTACAGATCAATATAAAAGTGTAAAACATCGACCAAACTGATCAAATTAGCTGAGATGCTTCCTTTTTGCAAATATTCATAACTTCCTGCCATATATTTCTTCATATATATAGTCTATATGAGCACTGATTTACCTCATGTAGAATACATAGCCACCAAACCCGAATGATTTCCTTCCGTCTTTGTTTCCATATGGGTGCTCTTCTTATAACAGGGAGGGAGAGGAAGAATAGCAGGTCATCACTTGTACCTCCTCATTGAATGAGGACAGGCAAATAACCCCGGTTGAACTAGGACTGCCTGTGGATAGTAGTGTCAAAAAGTGTGTGTGTGTGTGTGTGTGTGTGTGTGTGTGTGTGTGTGTGTGTGTGTGTGTGTGTGTGTGTGTGTGTGTGTGTGTGTGTGTGTGTGTGTGTGTGTGTGTGTGTGTGTGTGTGTGTGTGTGTGTGTGTGTGCACACGTGCGTGCGTGGAAGAGAGCAAGAGGGGTAATTATCAACTAGGAAAATGCATTCATATCCCAGCACAAAAGAGAGAGAGAGAGAGAGAGAGAGAGAGAGAGAGAGAGAGAGAGAGAGAGAGAGAGAGAGAGAGAGAGAGAGAGAGAGAGAGAGAGAGAGAGAGAGAGAGAGTGTGTGAGAGAGAGAGAGAGAGAGAGAGAGAGAGAGAGAGAGAGAGAGAGAGAGAGAGAGAGAGAGAGAGAGAGAGAGAGAGAGAGAGAGAGAGAGAGAGAGAGAGACTCATGGCAAATGGATGTAGTCATGTAAACAGGGGTTAAAAACAGCCCCATGTTCTTTCTCTCTGTGAATGCAAAGACACATTAGGAGCCTTTAGCCCCACACTGGAGCACCTCTTTGGGCTAAGAGTTGAAGAGATTAGGGCAAGGAAGATGGAGGAGGAGTGGAGGTGGGAGAGGTTCACAATTCAAAGCTCCCATTTTGATTTGAATAGCCTAGGTTAGGGTAGAGAGATAGAGATAGAGAGGGGGGAGATCCAGTGTTAGGGGGAGTTTGTTCCTCTATAGGTGAGCCACAAAGAAAGCTCCTAGAAAGCTCCCAGTCTATTAGTGACCCTGACCTTTATTGAGGGGGCCGAGGGCCCACTACCCAGGGTTCCCGGGGCTGGAGGTCACCGTGGTCACAGATTGTCAGCTGGAGAGGCTCTGAAGGTGGGGGGTGGGATATTTAAAGATGGAACGTCTTGGGGTTTGGGGGGACATTTAAAGAGGGACACCTGGAGGGTCATGGCTGGTTCAGCAGAGGGAGGGAGAGGGGAGGACATGAGGGTGGAACAGCGGTAGTCCCCATTGAAAAAGAGCCAGACAATGTCAATGTCTAGCTATTCTTCCATTCCCTCTACTCAATGGTTAAGAATGATGCTGCTCAATGTGCTTTAGGGAGAGGGAAGTTACAGAGTTCAGGGAAATGTGTGTGTGTGAGTGTGTCCTAAGAAATACATGTAAAAAGCTTAACAAGACGGAAGAGTGAGATTTCAGATTCCAGTCCATCAATCATCCAAACCAACATTCCCCCTCGCAGTCCATCAATCGTTGCTCATTTCTCAACCAATCAAGCAGTCCTCTACGAGACTAAACTATTACAGTGACTGATGCCATATTGGCACCATACAGTAGTCCCCCCCAGTGAGACTGGGTAATACATCCCAAATACATTCCCTAACTAGTGCACTTCTTTTGACAAGAACCACATAGGCCCTGGTCAAAATAAGTGCACCATGTAGGGAACAGGGTGTTATTTGGGATGCTGCCAGGGTTGGAGTCAGTGCAGGCTAAGCGATAGCAGCATGCGTTTGATATATGTGACAGTGCAAATGGAGGGCATCAGCTCTGTTTGTTGGCACAGTGTGCCAGCGTGTGGAGCACCGCGGGCGACTGGCATCGCCAGCCAACCCATGCTGGCACACACACACACACACACTGACTGAGCTGGAAATGAATCCCCAGTGGTTTGTGTGGGGAAATGTTTGGAGTATGTGCGTGTGTGTACAGTACAGAATGCCTGTGTGGTAAGTGGTATGTGCATGACCGTACATATGGTTAAATGTCTGTTTGTGCCAGTTTGTGCGTTTAAATGTGTCACTGTGTGTGACAGTGTGTATCTGCGCATACTTTTGTCTTTGTGTGCGTGCATGTACTGGCACTGTCCTGTGTGTATGCCAGGGCCAATGCGGGCATGGCGATCAGGTGTTGCTGCATATGTTGGTGGTGTCAGCCCTCAGCCCTCTCGCTCCCCCGGTGGGCGCCACATGGCCAGGCGTGTAACGGGAGGGCCGGGTAAGAGGACACAACGTGGAACTTGGCACAAACCACCGGCAATATGCTGCCTTTTTGTTTCCCCTAACTTAACCGCTTCCATGCCAAGTTGCATGACTGTGCATTTGCATAATATTATTGCTGGTGTTCCTGTCATTATGCACTGGGATGTTTACGGTACCAGTCAAAAGTTTGGACACACCTACTCATTCAAGTGTTTTTCTTTCATATTTAATATTTAATACATTGTAGAATAATAGTGAAGACATCAAAACTATGAAATAACACCAAAAAAGTGTTAAACAAATCAAAATATATTTTATATTTGAGATTCTTCAAGGTAGCCACCCTTTGCCTTGATAACAGCTTTGCACAATCTTGGCATTCTCTCAACCAGCTTTGTTTCCAACCGCTGAAGGTGGTGAACGGATGATCTCCGCATGTGTGGTTCCCACCGTGAAGCATGGAGGAGGAGGTGTGATGGTGTGGGGGTGCTTTGCTGGTGACACTGTCAGTGATTTATTTTTAATTAAAGGCAAACTTAACCAGCATGGCTACCACAGCATTCTGCAGCGATACGCCATCCCATCTGGTTAGCACTTAGTGGCACCATCATTTGTTTTTCAACAGGACAATGACTCAAAACACACCTCCAGGCTTGGTAAGGGCTATTTGACCAAGGAGAGTGATGTAGTGGTGCATCCGATGACCTGGCCTCCACAATCACCCGACCTCAACCCATTTGAG
The DNA here is from genome assembly GCF_016432855.1 of Salvelinus namaycush. Classification (NCBI taxonomy): domain Eukaryota; kingdom Metazoa; phylum Chordata; class Actinopteri; order Salmoniformes; family Salmonidae; genus Salvelinus; species Salvelinus namaycush. The sequence continues at coordinate 9,135,970 of NC_052345.1, forward strand.
ATGGTTTGGGATGAGTTGGACCGCAGATTGAAGGAAAAGCAGCCAACAAGTGCTCACCATACGTGGGAACTCCTTCAAGACTGTTGGAAAAGCATTCCTCATGAAGCTGGTTGAGAGAAAGCTGTCATCAAGGCAAAGGGTGGCTACTTTGAAGAATCTAAAATATATTTTGAAGTGTTTAACACTTGTTTGGTTACTACATGATTCCATATGTGTTATTTCATAGTTTTCATGTCTTCACTATTATTCTACAATGTAGAAAATAAAGAAAATCCCATGAATTAGTAGGTGTGTCCAAATCTTCGAGAGCTCAAGGATAATCAGTAGACATGTTTATTAATGACAGAAATAGCACTGGCCATTTTGCTACCTTCATACATCAGCACAATATACACCTTTTTATCTTCACTTTTTGAGAATAAGTCTCCTCTCTCCTCTACACCAAGCCTGCCGCTGCCCCTGCTTGCACTGACACCTCTCTCCTTACGGCTGCTTACCTCTCTCACACACTATGACAGCAGACATGGACATATTCAGTGAGCCAGACAGAGACAGAGGACACTTTCCTGTGTTACTGGATAATCTATGACGTTTACTTTGAAGGACACATTTACTGTGAGTTTCTCAGCAATCACATCTAACTAGGACTACATCTAACTAGGACTACATTTAACTAGGACTACATCTAACTAGGACTACATTTAACTAGGACTACATGTATCTAGGACTACATCTAACTAGGACTACATTTAACTAGGACTACATTTAACTAGGACTACATTTAACTAGGACTACATCTAACTAGGACTACATTTAACTAGGACTACATGTATCTAGGACTACATCTAACTAGGACTACATTTAACTAGGACTACATTTAACTAGGACTACATTTAACTAGGACTACATTTATCTAGGACTACATTTAACTAGGACTACATTTAACTAGGACTACATTTAACTAGGACTACATCTAACTAGGACTACATTTAACTAGGACTACATTTAACTAGGACTACATCTAACTAGGACTACATTTAACTAGGACTACATCTAACTAGGACTACATTTAACTAGGACTACATGTATCTAGGACTACATCTAACTAGGACTACATTTAACTAGGACTACATTTAACTAGGACTACATTTAACTAGGACTACATTTATCTAGGACTACATTTAACTAGGACTACATTTAACTAGGACTACATTTAACTAGGACTACATTTAACTAGGACTACATCTAACTAGGACTACATCTAACTAGGACTACATTTAACTAGGACTACATTTAACTAGGACTACATCTAACTAGGACTACATTTAACTAGGACTACATCTAACTAGGACTACATTTAACTAGGACTACATGTATCTAGGACTACATCTAACTAGGACTACATTTAACTAGGACTACATTTAACTAGGACTACATTTAACTAGGACTACATTTATCTAGGACTACATTTAACTAGGACTACATTTAACTAGGACTACATTTAACTAGGACTACATTTATCTAGGACTACATTTAACTAGGACTACATTTAACTAGGACTACATTTAACTAGGACTACATCTAACTAGGACTACATTTAACTAGGACTACATTTATCTAGGACTACATCTAACTAGGACTACATCTAACTAGGACTACATTTAACTAGGACTACATTTAACTAGGACTACATTTAACTAGGACTACATTTAACTAGGACTACATTTATCTAGGACTACATCTAACTAGGACTACATTTAACTAGGACTACATTTAACTAGGACTACATTTAACTAGGACTACATGTATCTAGGACTACATCTAACTAGGACTACATTTAACTAGGACTACATTTATCTAGGACTACATTTAACTAGGACTACATCTAACTAGGACTACATTTAACTAGGACTACATGTATCTAGGACTACATCTAACTAGGACTACATTTAACTAGGACTACATTTAACTAGGACTACATTTAACTAGGACTACATTTAACTAGGACTACATGTATCTAGGACTACATTTATCTAGGACTACATTTAACTAGGACTACATGTATCTAGGACTACATCTAACTAGGACTACATTTAACTAGGACTACATTTAACTAGGACTACATTTATCTAGGACTACATCTAACTAGGACTACATGTATCTAGGACTACATTTATCTAGGACTACATTTAACTAGGACTACATGTATCTAGGACTACATCTAACTAGGACTACATTTAACTAGGACTACATGTATCTAGGACTACATTTATCTAGGACTACATTTAACTAGGACTACATGTATCTAGGACTACATCTAACTAGGACTACATTTAACTAGGACTACATTTAACTAGGACTACATTTATCTAGGACTACATCTAACTAGGACTACATTTAACTAGGACTACATTTAACTAGGACTACATTTAACTAGGACTACATCTAACTAGGACTACATTTATCTAGGACTACATCTAACTAGGACTACATTTAACTAGGACTACATTTAACTAGGACTACATTTAACTAGGACTACATTTAACTAGGACTACATTTATCTAGGACTACATTTAACTAGGACTACATTTATCTAGGACTACATTTAACTAGGACTACATTTAACTAGGACTACATTTATCTAGGACTACATCTAACTAGGACTACATTTAACTAGGACTACATCTAACTAGGACTACATCTAACTAGGACTACATTTAACTAGGACTACATTTATCTAGGACTACATTTAACTAGGACTACATTTAACTAGGACTACATTTATCTAGGACTACATTTAACTAGGACTACATTTAACTAGGACTACATTTATCTAGGACTACATTTAACTAGGACTACATTTAACTAGGACTACATTTAACTAGGACTACATGTATCTAGGACTACATTTAACTAGGACTACATTTAACTAGGACTACATTTAACTAGGACTACATGTATCTAGGACTACATTTAACTAGGACTACATTTAACTAGGACTACATTTATCTAGGACTACATTTAACTAGGACTACATTTATCTAGGACTACATTTAACTAGGACTACATTTACCTAGGACTACATTTAACTAGGACTACATTTAACTAGGACTATATTTAACTAGGACTACATTTAACTAGGACTACATGTATCTAGGACTACATTTAACTAGGACTACATTTAACTAGGACTACATTTATCTAGGACTACATTTAACTAGGACTACATTTAACTAGGACTACATTTATCTAGGACTACATTTAACTAGGACTACATTTAACTAGGACTACATTTAACTAGGACTACATTTAACTAGGACTACATGTATCTAGGACTACATGATTGTTTTAATATTTGAATATGTTTAACTAGCTTGTTTTGTCGAGCCAGGTTAATGCGTGGTCCCTAATAGGCCAAATGTTATTGTAACTTTTTTTTAAACGGTGAGTTAAACCCCTAGAGATGCACCGGTGCGTCAATCTAAGTTACGTAACAGAAAACCCCCATGAGAATCCGTCAGTCTAAGCTAGAGATATCTATTTGTTTTGCATTGGATGTGTCTCAGTCCACCGCATCCGTCAGTGTCGCACTTCCGCATCTGTGGTGAAACGTGGCGGAGACGCTAAAGAGTTCAAGTTCAATAATTGCGACGCTAGCAACTGTGCTTTTTCAATGATGACCACATTGCACAGTGCACCATTATATGAAGAGGGGCACATGCACAGCATTGAGAGATCCTGCTCATTTAGCTTGTTTTGATTCATGCAATGCAATGGTCATTGGTCACTAAGACAAACTTTCCTTTTTTTTTACAACAAGAAATCATTTGGAACTTTGTGTTTGATACGTGCTTGTTGCTCGCTGGAGTCAAGCTATGAAAAGAGGTAGAAGTTGTGTTTGCGAAAGCTATTCTTTCAGTGAGGGGAGAGAGACGGCCACCAAACCAGAGGGGCGCATTTCCATTCCAGAGATAGATGTGTATCTGAAAGGGAATGAGGCTGGCCAGACTGAGAGGCAATTGCCGGCTTGGCTGAGGCTGCTGAGAACCACACTGAATTGAGGGAGGGAGGGGGGAGGGAGGGGGAGAACAGACAGGCTGTCCACACCTCGAATGAGTGAAGGAGGCACAGTGCATCCAAATGACTTTTCTTGACTTTATAGAAATGATTGGGGGTGACGAATCGACCTGTTCATTTTCCCCGTGCCAATATTACCTACAGTATGCATTACACCTAGAAAATGAGGACGTCATTTGAACAGTTTTTTTCTAATTCTGCCTGCTGGGGTGCTAAGGAAACCATACCCAGCTCATTTTATACGTAGGGACAGGCTTAAGGATACAGTATGTAGTTCAGCTCCAATCCTCTGCCTAGGGTCATCTGATTGTCTGTTGCCTAGATATGTACACTAACCTCTGCTGTGTCCTCTTCTCAGCAGTAGCTGTCTGATCACACACACACACACACACACACACACACACACACACACACACACACACACACACACACACACACACACACACACACACACACACACACACACACACACACACACACACACACACACACACACACACACACACACACACACACACATACACCCAGTCTCCAGGCCTGGCCAGGCCAGAGCAGCAGCAGTGAGGTCATTAGCATGGCAGCCTGTACCACCACACATCTTTGTTATTCATCCATGTCATTCAGATCACGAGAGAGGGAGGGGCCTGCACAGCTCTTCTCAACCCCGACACCGCAGCCCTCTGCTCCGCCTATGTCCATGCCCAGAACCCCCCAGACCAGACCTCCAGGACCTACTCCCTGTGCTCTCTGGTTGGCCCCAACAGTTTTAAAGGGAACACAAAGTAGAGGACAGACAGCCAGACAGAGCCACGGCACAGAGAGGCACGGCAGCATGGATCTCATCAAACATGGGCTGGGAATGGAGGGATTGAGAGGGAGGGAGAGTAACACAGGAAGGGAAAGGTTAACGGGAGAACGTATTCCCTGTGGGTTATGACTAGGCTGTGTGTTGTAGAGAAGTGTATGTGTGCCAGTCTATTTTGGTATATGTGTTGACCATACAGCAGTGGCGTGTACTCATCGATGCCAAGGGAAGCCAGGCTTCCTCCACAAAATAACCAAGAAAAAAAATACTAAACAATTTATCTTTCGTCTCTCTGTGTGTCATACATTTCCTTCAATTCGCTAGAGGCTGAAAGTATCTCACCGGAGAGAGCATTGGCCCTCTGTCTCTGTATGTGTAGCCCATCTATGCTGTCTGATCAAAAAGAGTATGACATTGTTGCCGTCCGTAGCATTGAATGCAAGGGAAGCCTGCGAGCATTTGGCCTTTCTTGATATTTTTTTAAATAAAATAATAGCCAGCATTGAGCTAAACTGAGTGAGCTCAGCTGTGAATGATCCTGGCGTACAAAAAAAAGTTTCAAGGGAAGCCAGTTTGGATTTGGCTTCACACCAATCACATCACGTTAGAAGCCAAACATCATTGACAGAAAACTTGAAATGTTACACATCGTTGTGTCGTTGTCCTCCGGTGGCTCATTGGCTAGCTAAAATCTGCCCTTTCCTAAATTAGTCATGGATAGAGATAGGGATTTGGACTTGTGGTTTTACTTAATTCTCCTTACTGGCCAATGATTATAACAGGGATTCTGATCCAACCATACATTTATACATTGTGCCCCTGGCCTGAGAGGATGGAAGTTCAACAAGTAGCTAGATGTAGGCTATTGTTAATTAGCTGGCCTGGCTTATCTTTGCCCATGAAAGGAAGTTGGGCTATCGAGCAAGCATTTTAGCTACAGTAGGTAGCCTAGGACAACAAAAACTGTATGACAGAGTCATAGACCGTTTAGGCAACATGAAAGAGGAGGATGGCATTGGTGTTTCTCTACAAGTAGGGTGAGTCAACATGTTTTTTTCTACTTGCACACACACACACACACGCAGACACACACACACACACACACACACACACACACACACACACACACACACACACACACACACACAGACACACACACAGACACACACACACACACACACACACACACACACACACACACACACACACACACACACACACACACACACACACACACACACACACACACACAGACAACATCAGTTGTTCTAAATAAATGTGGGAAACATGAACTTTCTTGAGCATGCAGTAGGTCATGTAACTGTTTGTTACATGCAGTATGTTCTGTGGACTTCACCGGACAGATGTCCCTCTCCGTTTTTTTTAATGAAACAAACGTGTGGTAGAATGTATTCTGCCACTGTTTCTTCTTATTGTCTCGGCTTTAGGCCTATATATCACGGTGTCAAGGCATATGAACTAACAGGTTATAGAGCAAACAACACAATTATCACAACACAGGTTGTAATATGGCATTTTTTCCCTGTCTTGAGTTCCCCGGTGATGTTACCCACACACCACTACTGCCACACAGACACATGATAATTATCCTGCTACAGTATGCAGTCCAATACATTCAGCTTGTCACGACTTCTACCGAAGATAACCCCTCTCCCGATTCGGGCGGCGCTCGGCGCTCGGCGTCGCCGGTTTACTAGCCGCCACCGATCCCTTTTTCCTTTTCTGTTTTTTTTTGTCTGTGTTCATTTTCACACCTGGTTTCAATTGCGTTTATTTCTGTGTGTATATAGGGCCCTTGTTTCCTGCCTTATTTCGTGCGGGATTAAGCTTGTGGGGGTTTTGCGCTCGTTTATCGTTGATATTTCTTGTTCTAGTATTTACGCACGTGTAGTTTATTTTCGGAACTGAGTTTGTTCCTCCTTGCGTTTGGCACGAGTTTCGGTTTGTTTTCACTGATCTGCTCTATGAACTGTGAGACCTTATATAGAGGGATCTGTGCCAATTTTGTATTGGTGGACTATATATATATATAATTATTATATTAAACACGCTTCTCAGTTCCCTGCTCTCCTGCGCCTGACTCCTACACCTCTCACCGAGACGCACCTTATCACACAGCTTGACATAAAGCTTTGTAATGTAACAAAATGTGTCATGGCAGTGACAGAACATACTGCACATTACATTTCATAAGATTACATTTCATTACATTACAATACATATCCTTACATTTCATTACATTACAATACATATCCTTACATTTTATTACATTACAATACATATCACTACATTATATTACATTACAATACATGACATTACATTTCAAGACATATCACTACATTATATTACATTACAATACATATCCTTACATTTCATTACATTACAATACATATCCTTACATTTTATAACAGTACAACACATGACATTACATTTCATTACATTACAAAGCATATCATTACATTTTATTACATTACAATACATGACATTACATTTCATTACATTACAAAGCATATCATTACATTTTATTACATTACAATACATGACATTACATTTCATTACATTACAAAGCATATCATTACATTTTATTACATTACAATACATGACATTACATTTCATTACATTACAAAGCATATCATTACATTTTATTACATTACAATACATGACGTTACATTTCATTACATTACAATACATATCAATACATTACATTATAATACATTACATTATGTTTGTATAAACATGTAGTAACAGGTAGATGTTGTGATAGCATGTTAATATATCAGCATCCAGGTTTCTACTTCGTCCTGCTGATATGAAGAGCTTGAGACTATAAGGTTCTCTCTCCAATGAGATGATTCTGAGATAGTGTCAGCACTACAACTGGTTTCTCCTCTGGTATGTGTCACCAGGCTGATTGTTCTAATTGATGTAGACACACACACACACACACACTGCGTGATCTTCCAGACGATCACACACACACACACAAACACACACACACAGTGCGGTCGTCCAGCCGATCCTCAGGAGTGAGAAGATGAGCCCACCGTTAGGGGCGTCTCACATGCAATTCAGATGAGCCCCACTAATCCAGCATGAAATTCAATTTAAACTTGGACTGCGCCTCCTACCCCTGCTTTGATACACAGCCAGCTACGACAAGAGGAAGGATAGTGGTGGCTAGAGTGAGAGTGTCTGTGTGTGAGTTAGGGTTTGCAAACACGCAAACACACACACACTCTCTGAAACATACGTTCTCATCCACAAACATGTACTCAAAAGGTTTGAATTCTGTTCAGTAACAGCAGCAGCAGCCCAAAATGTCTACAAATCCTTAGACTTAATATTTATTTTTCTTCCAATAGATTTGAAAATGGAGCCACGCCATCAAATCCCTGAGAATACCTTCAGAGGAATAGAATGGCAATTGGTCATCCCCTTAACAATAAAAAATGGCTCCCTGCACATTGAATCTACACTTTCATGGTTGCCAAGGCGTTACTTTGCAAGATAAAATTGCTGCATTAAAAAAAAGCGGGCGAAAGGGTGAAAAATGACCTGTCAGTCACTGGGCCTCTCCTTACAATACTGCTCCGTGAGGCCCCCTCCTCTCCCTCCGCTCTCCCTCGCTCCTTGTGTTCAGGCAGAGCACTGGGCCCCTTCTCTCCCAGACAGCTAGGGTCAAAGGTCAGTATGGACCTCTGGACATATCCTATGATAGTACCTCGGGCTATGTCATGTGAGGGGGTGTGATTCCTCAAGCCCTGTGAGAGAAAGAGGCAGAGAGAGAGACGAGAGAGAGAAAGAGAGAGAAGGAGAAAGAGAAAGATATGGCAGAAAAAAAGAAAGAGAGAGAGAGAGAGAGAGAAAGAGAGAGAGAGCGAGAAAGAGAGCCAGAGAGTGAGAAAGTTCAGAGAGAGGGATAAAGCGAGAGAGCGAGAGAGAGAGAAAGAGAGCCAGAGTGAGAAAGCTCAGAGAGAGGGAGGAAGAAGGAAGAGTTTGTTTGGTGAGCGGAGGACTGCGAGGCACAGATCATGAGATCAGCTAGCAGGTCATCTGCTTTGAAATCCATTTACACGATTCATGCCCTGGGTTGTCAAGACCCCCTCCCACTGCCCCGTCCCTCTATTTCTCGGTCCCTCTTCTCCTCCTCGCCTAACGTCACTCTAACCTCCAATCGCTCCCCAACACCACCCCTCGCCTGCTTTTCATAATTAAAGGGGGCATTTGGACAGAGAGGCTAAAAGAAAAGAAAATGGATGCCGTATTTGGAGGGAAGGAGAGTTTTTGAGGGCTAACCGCTAACGCTAACCATTGTGTAAGTCAGTGACCTCATAGTGACCTGGTTTAAGATAACCTATACGGACTCTGAGCTATGGATAATGTTCCGTGCCCGGTATTAAATATAGAATGATTTGACTCACTCAGCTTCCACTTTGAAAACATTCTGTGGGTTTGCATAGACAATTTCAGGGCTCAAAATAGACCAAGTATCAGGGTCACATAAGAAATGCCACATGGTAGTATTCCTCTATGCATCCCTTCTGACACAATACACCCCATTGCATAGCTTGCCCTGAAGGTGACGTTGACCCCGCTGAACAATGGTTCACACACACACATAAAGAGGATAGCTATCAACTGTCAAGACAGAGTCGCCTCGTTTGTTCCCTTCTCCCAGTCACATGATCCACATGCGGTGGGATGGGGCTGGCTGGGATGTTACCCTAGCCTCATTTGCATAAGACAATCACCCCTCGGACGCAGGGCACAAATGTTGTCTAGACGCCATGCATCAGACGGTACAGACACTTGACTATAAATCAATTGTTACTGGTCGCTCTGGCCCCCCTCATCGGATTGGGATTCATATGCATTATTATAGTGGGGTGAACAGTGGGGGGGATAAAGTATGTGGATCTGTGTTAATAGATCACACGCATGCAAATCTCTCTGTTGGAATGATGGCGATGATGACAGGCGACTGTGAAGAGTTATTTTCATATGTATATTCGCCCTTAGTTTAAGTTGATGCCATTATTCTGGGCTGTATAGAACCTTATGGGGTCAGTGAGGTTATTGCTTTGACATGGAATCTGTATTAATATAACGTAAATGAGTGTTGACAGTGTGTGTGTGCGTGCGTGCGTGCATGTGTGTGTCTATGTGTGTGTGTCTATGTGTGTGTGTCAGTTTATGTGTGTATCTATCTGTGTGTGTCTATGTGTACATGCGTGTGTGTGTGTGTGTGTGTGTGTGTGTGAGACGTCCCTTGGTTGGATGTGTATGTAGCATAACTCAAATTTGTAAGCGGAAAGGTTAAGTTTAGGCATTAACTCTGGATTTTTAAGGTTAGGGTTAACATTTGGGATAGGGTTAAAACAAAAATCTCAAATACAACTTTCTATCACTGGATTCAAATTAGCAACCTTTGGAATCAGAGGCAGATGCTTAAGCCCATACGCCATCCCCAACGTCCTTGCAAAACCGAAACCTACTTGTGCACTGGTGCCCCTAGTGGCTAGTTTCCACATCATCTCCCGACGTCCTCGGACATGGATGGGCGTCGAATACTGACTTGTATCACAGGTGACCTGGCTGCTAATAAATGCTACTCCGGGACTGTCTGTTGTTTCTGTTGACTCTAGTCCTGCTGATCACATCTCTCCTGTCTTGTGACTCTAGTCCTGCTGATCACATCTCTCCTTTCTTGTGGACACCTGAGTCTCAGTATGTGTGTGAGGGAGTAACCATGTGTGTATAATGCATGTCCATGTCAGTGTGTAATGTCAATGTGTGTGTGTGTGCATTTGTGTGTGTGTGTGTGTATGTTTGTGCGATCTAGTGTGTATACGTGCACATGTCCCTGTCTGGTCTGTCTAAAGGCGGTGCCGTTGAGGTGTGTGTGTGTGTGTGTGTGTGTGTGTGTGTGTGTGTGTGTGTGTGTGTGTGTGTGTGTGTGTGTGTGTGTGTGTGTGTGTGTGTGTGTGCGTGCGTGTGTCCGTGTGTGCGTGTGTACATCCTATCCCTGTCCTGGTCACTGCCCCACAGCCTGCGATGTGATCTCTGCAAAGGCTAACATCTGTCTGCTGTCACCACGACGATGCTGATGACAGGTTAGGGAGGCAAAGAAGGAGTTTGGAGAAATGGAGAGCGAGAGAGAGGGCGTGAAATGGAGAGCGAGTGATAAGGAGAAAGTGAGAGAGAGAGGGAAAGAAGGAGAAATGAAGATAGAAAGAGGAGGAGAGCTGGAGAGGAAGAGAGAAGAAACGAAGGACCATAGAAAGAGAGCTGACCAAGCAGACCAGCAAACAAGTCACTTCACGTCTTTCCAAAACCCCCTGTTCCTTGTTTTTCTTCTCCTCCCAATACCCAGAGGGCGAAGGACCATGGGAGATTTCACTAGCACTGCTGTCACTGTTACTGTAGCGATGATAGCATAACCTCTGTCACAGTGAGAATAAGACCTTAAAACAAGAGATAGCTGTTATGTAGACTAGGGTTTTGCTGCTAGCTACAGCACAGTGCAATCAACACCTCTCTCTCTCTCTCTCTCGTTCTCCCCATCATTAACACTCAGCATGGCTGTTTGCATATCCGTCAACACCTTGCAATATAGCTAATGTGGTCCACCAAACAGTGTTAGTATACTTGAGGGGTGTAGTACATACAGTGGCTTGCAAAAGTATTCACCCCCTTGGCATTTTTCCTATTTTGTTGCCTTACAACCTGGAATTAAAATATATTTTTTTGGGGGGGGGTTGTATCATTTGATTTACACAACATGCCTACCACTTTGAAGACAAGAAATAAGACAAAAAAAGCTAAACTTGAGCATGCATAACTATTCACCCCCCAAAGTCAATGCTTTGTAGAGCCACCTTTTGCAGCAATTACAGCTGCAAGTCGCTTGGCACATCTAGCCACTGGGATATTTGCCCATTCTTCAGGGCAAAACTGCTCCAGCTCCTTCAAGTTGGACGGGTTCCGCTGGTGTACAGCAATCTTTAAGTCATACCACAGATTCTCAATTGGATTGAGGTCTGGGCTTTGATTAGGCTATTACAAGACATTTAAATGTTTCTACTTAAGCCACTCGAGTGTTGCTTTACCTGTATGCTTAGGGTCATTGTCCTGCTGGAAGGTGAACCTCCGTCCCAGTCTGGAATCTCTGGAAGACTGAAACAGCAAAAATTTCCCCATATTTAGTGTCATCCATTATTCATTCAATTCTGACCAGTTTCCCAGTCCCTGCCGATGAAAAACATCCACACAGCATGATGCTGCCACCACCATGCTTCACTGTGGGGATGGTGTTCTTGGGGTGATGAGAGGTGCTGGGTTTGCGCCAGACATAGCGTTTTCCTTGATGGCCAAAAAGCAACATTTTAGTCTCATCTGACCAGAGTACCTTCTTCCATATGTTTGGGGAGACTCCCACATGCCTTTTGGCGAACACCAAACATGTTTGCTTATTTTTTTCTTTAACTTTTTATGGCTGCAGGGGCAGTATTGAGTAGCTCTGATAAAAGGTGCCCATTTCAAACGGCCTCGTACTCAATTCTTGCTCGTACAATATGCATATTATTATTACTATTGGATAGAAAACACTCTCTAGTTTCTAAAACCGTTTGAATTATATCTGTGAGTCAAACAGAACTCATTTGGCACAAACTTCCTGACCAGGAAGTGGAAAGTCTGAAATCGAGGCTCTGTTCTACTTCCTGCCTATAAATGGGCATGATACGGATTAGTATACATGCACTTCATAGACCTTCCCCTGGATGTCAAGAGGCGGTGAGAGAAGAAATTGAGTGTTTATCTTGGTCTGAAGTGGAATACAAGCTCTTTGTATGACGTGTCCCCCATTTCCGGTTTTCTGGAGAGCGCGAGGAGGTACCTGGATTTGCCTTCTGTTTAGCTGCCGTTATAGGCGACTACTATCTCTGGCTTTGATTTTATTTGATACATGTGACCATATCATCGTAAAGTATGTTTTTTCAATATAGTTTAATCAGATTATTGAAAAAATTTTGGGAGTTTTGCCGTGTTCCGTTCTCTGACTTTGTTGACGATGGAGAGATTCGTGCCACTTGGCTAGTGTGCTTGCTAAATCGAGAGGGAAAGTGGCCGTTCTAAATCCAAACAACGATTGTTCCCGACAAAGGACCCCTTGTCCAACATTCTGATGAAAGATCAGCAAAAGTAAGAAACATTTTATGATGCTATTTCATATATCTGTCGTACATGTGAATTAGTCGTCGGCGCCCAACTTTTGGGTACTCTAGCTATACCGAAGCTGGATGTCGTAATGAAGTTATTTTTTAGAATTCTAACACTGCGATTTCATTAAGAACTAATGGATCTATCATTTCCTATACAACATGTATTTTTTAGTTATGTTTATGAATAGCTATTTGGTCAGAATATGTGTGTCAGAAAAATATCCGGACGTTGTGGGAAATAGTAGCTACGTTAGCACAATGTGTAACCACTGATTTCAGCTCTAAATATGCACATTTTCGAACAAAACATAAGTGTATGTATAACCTGATGTTATAGGACTGTCATCTGATGAAGAATATCAAGGTTAGTCAAAAATTATATATCTTTTACTGGTTTGTCACGATCGCTAACTTTTACTGCTGGGGAAGGGCTTGTGTTTCTGGCTATTGTGGTAAGCTAATATAACGCTATATTGTGTTTTCGCTGTAAAACACTTAATAAATCGGAAATATTGGCTGGAATCACAAGATGCCTGTCTTTCATTTGCTGTACACTATGTATTTTTCAGAAATGTTTTATGATGAGTAATTAGGTATTTGACGTTGGTGTCTGTAATTATTCTGTCTGCTTTCGGTGCAATTTCTGATTGTAGCTGCAATGTAAACTATGATTTATACCTGAAATATGCACATTTTTCAAACAAAACATAGATTTATTGAATAACATGTTATAAGACTGTCATATGATGAAGTTGTTTGTTGGTTAGTTTGGTTGGTTCTTGGTTAGTTAGGTTGGCTTTGTGCATGCTACCTGTGCTGTGAAAAATGTCTGTCCTTTTTTGTATTTGGTGGTGAGCTAACATAAATATACGTGGTGTTTTCGCTGTAAAACATTTTAAAAATCAGACATGTTGGCTGGATTCACAAGATGTGTACCTTTCATATGCTGTATTGGACTTGTTAATGTGTGAAAGTTAAATATTTAAAAAAATATATCTTTTGAATTTTGCGCCCTGCACTTGAGCTGGCTGTTGTCATATTGTGGGCGGCCTCGGGCTTGCAGCCATTAAGCAACGGCTTTTTTTCTGGCCACTCTTCCATAAAGCCCAGCTCTGTGGAGTGTACGGCTTAAAGTGGTCCTATGGACAGATACTCCAATCTCCGCTGTGGAGCATTGTAGCTCCTTCGGGGTTATCTTTGGACTCATTGTTACCTCTCTGATTAATGCCCTCCTTGCCTTGTTCGTGAGTTTTGGTGGGCAGCTTTCTCTTGGCCGTGTCACGGATCCCTCCGGAACTGTCATTACACACACCTGGTCCCTATTCCCATTTGATTAGTAATTGTATAAGTGTACCCTTTGTTCACCATTTTCCGGTCGATTATTGTTACGATGTCCGTTGGGGCATGTGAGTACCTGTGCTGTGTGTTTTGGGCCTTCGTGCCCTTGTGGATTGGGCAGATGATTACGGGTCTCATCCTGTGTGTTAATCATTGTGCGTTGTGTTATTTATTTGAGGTACTCCTCGCTCTTTTGTTTGTGTTTCAACCCTGTGTTTTGTACAGTGTTTGTTCGGTCTTCGTCCCCGTGCCTTTACACGGCACTCCGTATTTTGGGGTATAATAAAAAATACTATTACGCATTCCTGCGTCTGTCTCCCGATCCTTCATGCCAACGTGACAGGCAGGTTTGTTGTGGTGCCATATTCTTTAAAAAATTTTATAATGGATTTAATGGTGCTCCGTGGGATGTTCAAAGTTTTGGATTTTTTTTTATAACCCAACCCTGATCTGTACTTCTCCACAACTTTGTCCCTGGCCTGTTTGGAGAGCTCCTTGGTCTTCATGGTGCCGCTTGCTTGGTGGTGCCCCTTGCTTAGTGGTGTTGCCGACTCTGGGGCCTTTCAGAACAAGTGTATATATACTGAGATCATGTGACAGATCATGTGACACTTAGATTGCACACAGGTGGACTTTATTTAACTAATTATGTGACTTCTGAAGGTAATTGGTTGCACCAGATCTTATTTAGAGACTTCATAGCAAAGGGGGTGAATACATATTAATCTTTTGAATTTTTTGATACAAGTCATCTTTTTCATTTCACTTCACCAATTTGGACTATTTTGTGTATGTCCATTACATGAAATCCAAATTAAAATCCATTTAAATTACAGGTTGTGATGCAACAAAATAGGAAAAATGCCAAGAGGGATGAATACTTTTGAAGGTATTGTACACTTGACTCTATCTTTTTCACCCCCCCTTCCGACTTTTCCCAAAAGTTTATTAAAATGCTACATGGGTTATGTTTGAAAAGCTTTCATGGCGAGCAGCCTGGTAGGACCTTTATTGCACGATATAGCTGTGTAAAGTGTTATGATGATGATGATAATATGATGAAACATAGGCTATATATATAGTATGTGTGCAGCCTGATCACTAGACTGATCACGGACGTTTGCTACATGTCTCATCCGCATTTTAAAAAAAAAATCAATACCATTGCTCAGACCACTGCTACGGCAGTGTGAATACTGATGATACCTGACAATAGTACCACATCGTTTTTTATTATTTTGTTTTAAGCCTTCCCTAAATCACAGCCCTAACCTTAACCACTCAGAATGAATGCCAAAACGGTTAACCTTTGAGTCATTTCGGTTTTAACCCTGTAACCATGCGAATTAACCCTGTAACCATGCGGAATGCGTAAAAAACAGACATTCATCGATAATACGTCGAATTTCGCAGTGGAAACTATGAGATCTTGTTGTATACTGTTACAGTAACAATCACCAAATAAAATAAAATAAAACGTTATTGGTCACATACACATGGTTAGAATATGTTGATGCGAGTGTAGCGAAATGCTTGTGTTTCTAGTTCCGACAGTGCAGTAATATCTAACAAGTAATCTAACAATTCCACAACAACTATTTAATACACACAATGTAAAGGGGTGGAATAAGAATATGCACATATAAATATATGGATGTGCGATGGCCGAGCGGCATAGGCAAGATGCAATAGATGGTATAAAATCCAGTATATACTGTACATATGAGATGAGTAATGAAGATATGTAAACATTATTAAAGTGGCATTATTTAAAGTGACTAGTCTGTATGTAGGCAGCAGCCTCTCTGTGTTAGTGATGGCTGTTTAGCTGTCTGATGGCCTTGAGATAGAAGCTGTTTTTCAGTCTCTCGGTCCCAGCTTTGATGGACCTGTACTGACCTCGCCTTCTGGATGGTAGCGGGGTGAACAGGCAGTGGCTTGGGTGGTCCTCTTTTTGGCCTTCCTGTGACTCGGGTGCTGTAGGTGTCCTGCACGGCAGGTAGTTTGCCCCAGGTGATGCTTTGTGCAGACCGCACTACCCTCTGGAGAGCCTTGCGGTTGAGGGCGGTGCAGTTTCTGTACCAGGCGGTGATACAGCCCGACAGGATGCTCTCGATTGTGCATCTGTAAAAGTTTGTGAGGGATTTAGGTGACAAGACAAATTTCTCCTGAGGTTGAAGAGGCTCTGTTGCGCCTTCTTCACCACACTGTCGGTGTGGGTGGACCATTTCAGTTTGTCCGTGATGTTTATGCCGAGGAACTTAAAACTTTCCACCTTCTCCACTACTGTCCTGTCGATGTGGATAGGGGGGTGCTCCCTCTGCTGTTTCCTGAAGTCCACAATCATCTCCTTTGTTTTGTTGACGTTGAGTTATAGGTTGTTTTCCTGACACCACACTCCGAGTGCCCTCACCTCCTCCCTGTAGGCTGTCTTGTCGTTGTTGGTAATCAAGCCCACTACTGTTGTGCCGTCTGCAAACTTGATGATTGAGTTGGAGACGTGCATGGCCACGCAGTCGTGGGTGAACAGGGAGTGCAGGAGGGGGTTGAGCATGCACCCTTGTGGGGCTCCAGTGTTGAGGATTCAAGAAGTGGAGATGTTGTTTCCTACCTTCACCACCTGGGGGAGGCTCGTCAGAAAGCCCAGGACTCAATTGCACAGGGCAAGGTTGAGACCCAGGGCCTTAAGCTTAATGATGAGCTTGGAGGGTACTATAGTGTTGAATGCAGAGCTGTAGTCAATGAACAGCATTCTTACATAGGTATTCCTCTTGTCCAGATGGGATAGGGCAGTGTGTAGTGTGATGGCAATCGTAACGTCTGTGGACCTGTTGGGGAGGTATGCAAACTAAAGTTGGTCTAGGGTGGCAGGTAAGGTAGAGGTGATATGATCCTTGACTAGCCTCTCAAAGCACTTCATGATGACAGAAGTGAGTGCTACAGGGCGATAGTCATTTAGTTCAGTTATCTTTGCCTTCTTTGGTACAGGAACAATGGTGCCATCTTGAAGCATGTGGGGACAGCAGACTGGGATAGGGAGTGATTGAATATGTCTGTAAACACACCAGCCAGCTGGTCTGTGCATGCTCTAAGGACGCGGCTAGGGATGCCGTCGGGGCCAACAACCTTGTGAGGGTTAACAGGTTTAAATGTCTTAATCACGTCTGCCATGGAGAAGGAGAGGGGGGGGCTCGCAGTCCTTGGTTGCGGGCCGCGTCGGTGGCACTGTATTCTCCTCAAAATGGGCAAAGAAGGTGTTCAATTTGTCTGGAAGCAAGACGTCGGTGTCCGTGATGTGGCTGGTTTTCTTTTTGTTGTCCGTAATTGCCAAGAGACCCTGCCACATAGGTCTCGTGTCTGAGCAGTTGAATTGCGACTCCACTTTGTCCCTATACCCATTTGGAATGCAGCAGTGACCATTCTGAATAATGCTACATCTCTTCTCACACATACAGTACAGTCTGTTGTAGTAGCTACATGACTAGCCTAGCAGTGGTATACTTACAGGCAGCACACCACAGCCACCTCAGTAGCCTGCTCATAGCAACAGGACATATCAGTGGTTGATGCATATAGCCAGGCCACATTATGAAGAGCGTGTGTGAGCGTTGGGGGTGTTAACCAGGTGTCTAATTCACACTTCTCCCACCGTCCTGCTGCTGCTCCTCTGCTTCCGCTCCTCCTCTCCTCCTCCCCTCCTCCCCTCATCCCCTCCTCCCCCTTCCCGAAGGCCTCTGTGGGGAGGCTAACCTTAACCCCTAACACACGCACGCGGACACACACCTTCCATCTGATCGCCCACCTCCCCTCAGCCCTTTTGGCCCCTCCTCCAGCGAGTGAAAACACACTTTAATAATTTCATCAGATCATTTGCCTGGCAGATACGCCTCAGGCTTTTCCCATTACCCCCGGCTACCTTGACCCAGATAAAGAGGGAGGGAGAGAGGGAGGAGAGTGCTCTGCTGTTTGTCCAGGCATGGATGGACTGGGGTTTTGAAAAGCACACATACCCATGCATATGCAGTTTTTTAGGCTTGCAGGAGCGCATGCATGCAAATGATGCACTCACGTCTGCATGCAGGCGCACACACACACGCACACACACACACAAACACACACACACACACACACACAGCATTAATCATTAGAACGTGATGTAGATACAGTGCATGTACAGTACATGTAAAATGATGGACTCAGACCTTCCACCTACACGAGGCTACTCTACATGGGATTTAGTCAACCCAGCTTCTGTCTACTCCCCTGGGGACAGCAGGCGGATGGAGGGACGGATAGATGAGTGAGGGAAGAGGATGATTCACGGGTACGTGCGAGAGCTTGCCATGACCCCAGAGTGATGCAGGTGAAGAGAGAGCATGCTTAAGCCTCAGGTAAACATATGGTCAAACAGTGTTCCCTCTGCCTCTCAATAAAACCTAGAAAACAACCACATGTTGTAGAACGTAGTATCATGTTGTTTTACCTTGTTTTTACCTACTTGATTTATTCATTTGTTTATCAGTGTATTTCTTTACTCGTCAGTGTATGACTACACAGTATATGGATGGATTGCAGTTAAATGTACTTTATGTACAGTGCTATTTTAAATGTTATCATTATCGCATAAGGTGATGTAGTAGGATCATGTTCTAGTTTGATAAATCTATTTCTTGTTTATCCGTCTGTTGCAATTGGTGAATGTGCCTATGCATCAATGTGTTATACAATCAGTCATATTACGCAAGATTTGATTTCAGAATCTATTTGTTCAGATTCATCCTTCCTCTAGTGGCCTAGCCGTAATGTGCTGTACAGTATGTTTGTGTATTCAACTATCATACTGATCTGAGGACAGTGGATATAATATTGGCTATAAAAACCCTAACTCCATCAGACTGTCTTCAGTTGCTGGCATCTAAACGTGACCTGGGCTGCGTCCCAAATAGGACCCTATCCCCTATGCAGTGCACTTCTTTTGACCGTGTAGGGAGTAGGGGGGGCATTTTGGGGATGTAGGCCTGGTCTCTCTCTAAGATTTAACACCAGAGACAAGCATGGACTGAGTTCTTTTCATCTTATAAAACAACCTCCAGCTATGAGCATAACAGATATTAGATACGTTATATTTTGAGATGATGCTCGAATGATGATCCTCAATCTACCCAGGGGCAATAGCATGCGCTTGGCTTTCACATCTCTATTTCCACTTTCAATCAAGCGATACCAGAAAGTCACACTCGGCTAGTACCCTTAGGCCAGTGTTGGGCGAGAGGCGGGGTGCGAGTGCATGTATGTGCGTGTGCGTGTGTGTGTGTGTGGGCGTACGTGCATGTGCTTTACAGATTGTCCGTCAAAGAGCAAAAGAACATGTGGAATTCAACACTCAAGGACAAGAGAGCACTTTTGTTCCAAATCAATTACACTCCTCCATAACTTTACCTTGGTCACTATGTTCTTCATTGTCACATTTCCCTTTCATTTGTGGACAACATGTCATGTTTTCTCACTGAGGAGTAACAGTACAGGGGTTTGGGAGCTGGGAAGTGAAGGGAGAAAGAAAGAAGGAGATGTATCACCTTGAAGTTTGATTGGATGAAATCTATGGTTCGGTATGATACTGTCAGTCAGAGTTGAATTGTGTTTTAAAATCGGGATCTTTGCTTTGATTTCTAATCACTTTGACCATTGTATTCAGTTAGAGACATGATCAAAACGCCGACCGAGTTGTGCTTCGACACCGTTTGCAAAGTTGATACAGTTTCTTTACCTTCGTTCTGTCACTGTCACTGCACGTCTTCGGAGAGGAAGGCAGCTCATGGAAACGGAAAGGTTGTGAAGCGATTCTATATGGACGGTTTGTGTACGTTAAATATCTCAGTGGAAAGCGAATGTCCATAGAGAAGAATGAAGGTCTTTCACACCCTCCGCTGTTAATGTGTGTCAAGTGTGCTGAGAAGATAAGACGGGAACATGTTAAAGAACAAGCAGCTATAGTGTTCCACGGGATCAAGACTAACATGCTGAGACGTAACCTTTGGGCTGTTACTGTATCTTATCATCCCATGTACTGTAATGAACAGGTCATTTCATGTCAAGGGGGACGGGAGCCGTGGAATCAGATAGTTGCAAGTTTTATGACTTGGGAAAATGTGTGTTGTTTAAACTGACATAATGGAACTCTCTTGACAAGAAACATGTCATAGGACCATATAAGGATGACTGGTGGAGAATAGTACATTATATAATTGACAGCAATAAGGGAAAGGAAACACACTCTATTTACAGTCCAGTTTGACCTGTGACCAGTGACAGAACTGGCAAGGTGCTGCTGTACTACCCTCCTTTCGACTTCAGGTTTCTTGTTACCCGCATGTCATCGCGGCCCTCTGTCTGCGACCTACACTACAGTGTATCTATCCCATGAGTCTCTCTGGCAGCCCTGAACTCTCCATAGGACACATCTAGAGATCTCTCTATTCATACATCAACACAACCCGGCAGAACAATCATCTTCCATCGTCCTGTTTTCTCTCTGTCATTGTGACCCAGCCCGACCATCCGGGTTGGCGGCTAGTTCTCCCCGCTCCACCGCCGCCACGCGCTAACGTGCACAGCATTGCATTCTTGACTAAACGTGCATAAAAACAAATTAAATGGGCCCATACAATTTGCGTGGAGACGTGTGCAGCCAGCCAGCAAATAGATGTCATTCCCAAACCAAGGTTACTCACCATGGTACTGAGGCTGGAAATGTAAGATTGATGTCTGTGGCACATGCTGTGCTGAGCTCTGCATGCCACTTTACGAATCTGAAGCACCACAGATCTGGCTAGACTTGACGGGTGGAATATCAAATACACTTAGTAATACGTCAACTGTCTTGTCAAGTTGGTCTAGACTTTGGTGTACTTGAACTTGATGAAGAAGTCGGTGTTTCGTGCAGCGATTGGCGCAAATGATACTAATGGTCTATCCTTCGAATGAAAATGACGTACATCAGAATTGTAAAAAAATTATATGCCAACTAATGTACAGGAAATAAAAAAGTAATTTATTTTAAGCACACCTATAGTAAATAAAACTTCCTTACGCCTTTTTCCTGTACAGTATACTGTAGCGAAGTTGTATAGGATCTTGGTGGTGTGCAGTATACTGTAGTGAAGTCGTATAGGACCTTAGTGGTGTGCAGTATACTGTAGTGAAGTTGTATAGGATCTTGGTGGTGTGCAGTATACTGTAGTGAAGTTGTATAGGACCTTGGTGGTGTGCAGTATACTGTAGTGAAGTTGTATAGGACCTTGGTGGTGTGCAGTATACTGTAGTGAAGTCGTATGTAGAATAGGACCTTGGTGGTGTGCAGTATACTGTAGTGAAGTTGTATAGGACCTTGGTGGTGTGCAGTATACTGTAGTGAAGTTGTATAGGACCTTGGTGGTGTGCAGTATACTGTAGTGAAGTTGTATAGGACCTTGGTGGTGTGCAGTATACTGTAGCGAAGTTGTATAGGACCTTGGTGGTGTGCAGTATACTGTAGTGAAGTCGTATGTAGAATAGGACCTTGGTGGTGTGCAGTATACTGTAGTGAAGTTGTATAGGACCTTGGTGGTGTGCAGTATACTGTAGTGAAGTCGTATGTAGAATAGGACCTTGGTGGTGTGCAGTATACTGTAGTGAAGTTGTATAGGACCTTGGTGGTGTGCAGTATACTGTAGTGAAGTCGTATAGGACCTTGGTGGTGTGCAGTATACTGTAGTGAAGTCGTATAGGACCTTGGTGGTGTGCAGTATACTGTAGTGAAGTTGTATAGGACCTTGGTGGTGTGCAGTATACTGTAGTGAAGTTGTATAGGACCTTGGTGGTGTGCAGTATACTGTAGTGAATCTGTATAGGACCTTAGTGGTGTGCAGTATACTGTAGTGAAGTTGTATAGGACCTTGGTGGTGTGCAGTATACTGTAGTGAAGTCGTATAGGACCTTGGTGGTGTGCAGTATACTGTAGTGAAGTTGTATAGGACCTTGGTGGTGTGGCAGTATACTGTAGTGAAGTCGTATAGGATCTTGGTGGTGTGCAGTATACTGTAGTGAAGTCGTATAGGACCTTGGTGGTGTGCAGTATACTGTAGTGAAGTCGTATAGGACATTGGTGGTGTGCAGTATACTGTAGTGAAGTCGTATAGGACCTTGGTGGTGTACAGTATACTGTAGTGAAGTCGTATAGGATCTTGGTGGTGTGCAGTATACTATAGTGAAGTTGAATAGGACCTTGGTGGTGTGCAGTATACTGTAGTGAAGTCGTATAGGACCTTGGTGGTGTGCAGTATACTGTAGTGAAGTTGTATAGGATCTTGGTGGTGTGCAGTATACTGTAGTGAAGTTGTATAGGACCTTGGTGGTGTGCAGTATACTGTAGTGAAGTTGTATAGGACCTTGGTGGTGTGCAGTATACTGTAGTGAAGTTGTATAGGATCTTGGTGGTGTGCAGTATACTGTAGTGAAGTTGTATAGGATCTTGGTGGTGTGCAGTATACTGTAGTGAAGTTGTATAGGACCTTGGTGGTGTGCAGTATACTGTAGTGAAGTTGTATAGGACCTTGGTGGTGTGCAGTATACTATAGTGAAGTCGTATGTAGAATAGGACCTTGGTGGTGTGCAGTATACTGTAGCGAAGTTGTATAGGACCTTGGTGGTGTGCAGTATACTATAGTGAAGTTGTATAGGACCTTGGTGGTGTGCAGTATACTGTAGTGAAGTTGTATAGGACCTTGGTGGTGTGCAGTATACTGTAGTGAAGTCGTATGTAGAATAGGACCTCGGTTGTGTGCAGTATACTGTAGTGAAGTTGTATAGGACCTTGGTGGTGTGCAGTATACTGTAGTGAAGTTGTATAGGACCTTGGTGGTGTGCAGTATACTGTAGTGAAGTTGTATAGGACCTTGGTGGTGTGCAGTATACTGTAGTGAAGTCGTATGTAGAATAGGACCTTGGTGGTGTGCAGTATACTGTAGTGAAGTTGTATAGGACCTTGGTGGTGTGCAGTATACTATAGTGAAGTCGTATGTAGAATAGGACCTTGGTGGTGTGCAGTATACTGTAGTGAAGTTGTATAGGACCTTGGTGGTGTGCAGTATACTGTAGTGAAGTTGTATAGGACCTTGGTGGTGTGCAGTATACTGTAGTGAAGTTGTATAGGACCTTGGTGGTGTGCAGTATACTGTAGTGAAGTTGTATAGGACCTTGGTGGTGTGTAGTATACTGTAGTGAAGTTGTATAGGACCTTGGTGGTGTGCAGTATACTGTAGTGAAGTTGTATAGGACCTTGGTGGTGTGCAGTATACTGTAGTGAAGTCGTATGTAGAATAGGACCTTGGTGGTGTGCAGTATACTGTAGTGAAGTCGTATGTAGAATAGGACCTTGGTGGTGTGCAGTATACTGTAGCGAAGTTGTATAGGACCTTGGTGGTGTGCAGTATACTGTAGTGAAGTCGTATGTAGAATATGACCTTGATGGTGTACTGTATGTAGAGTAATAGTATGTATCTAGAATAGACTGTATAGTGAGCCGGGAGCCAGTCTAATATCTCCCTGTGCCGGGCTGAGCCAGGCAGGCCGGCCGAGGAGACCATGATGGATCTCAGTGTGCCATGGCTCTATAATAGCGGGACAGGGGAGCATTGGGGTGAAGGACACTGCTCGCCCCCCTCGCCCCTACCCCCCTAATCAGATGCAGATCATGCTAAAAGCAGCAAAGCAGAGGAGCAAATCCCTCTTTCTAAAAGCCCCCTCTATCCTTCTCCTGCCTCCCCCTCCCTCCATCCCTCTATTTCCCCTTCTCCAACGTCCATCGCTCTCTCTTTCTTCTGATTGTCTTAGCGAGCCACCCGAGAGGTTTAGTGAACCAAGGAGATGGATGCTGCTAGCCTTTACCACCAAAGATCATACAGGATAAGTGCAGAAGCCTCTCAAGGCTTGTTGATAAAGTATTGATTTCTGTACAGCGAGAGATAAAAGAGAGAGAGTTTACCAAACCTTCTAGGCAGTGACCTCTTGAGACCTGGGGGTGTGTGTGAGAGAGAGAGAAAGAGAGAAAGAGTGTGTGGAAGACACAAGGGGTAAAATTAAAAAGAAGGGGGATGAGCAGACTGAGGAAAGGGGGAAGGTAGAACAGGAATTGATTGCTGGCAAATTCACCCGTTAATTGAAGGGACCGATCAATGATGGTGGAGGGGAGAATTTGGGGTAAGTGAACAAGGAGGGGACAATGGCTTCAGGCTGAGACTCACAGCATTGGCTAAGGACGAGTTACACAGACACAATCCAAATCAAATCAAAGTTTATTTGTCGCGTACACAGCAGATGTTAAAGCAGGAGCAGCGAAATGCTTGTGTTTCTAGCTCCAGCAATGCAGTAAATGTCTAACAGTACAATACTAAAAACACAAATAATATCTCCCTAAACCAGCACCCAACTAACACTCTCTCACACACACCATTCCCTTTGATGACCTTGGTCTTTGTACGTCAAGCATTAGAAGAGGCGCGAGAGGACAACCCTGTCTTACCCCTCGACCTAGACGCTTTCTTCCTGTCCTCTTAAAAAGAGAGTGGCGGAGAACAATGCATGTGTAGCAGCGGCTAGGTCTAGTTCCAGGGTGACTGACACCAGACAATGTCATTTCCCCCAGGGGTCAGGGGGGCCAGAGAGGGGGCTAGAGGGGCCCGGCCAGCCCAGACAGACACATAGCACCCAGCTTTCAGCTTTCAAGTCCAGTCTGAAAAGTTTAAGCCCTCCATTCATGGTTCTGCACTTTTCATCTTTATCCCACCTTCTCTTCTCGTTTTCCCCCCATGTCACGGTGAAGACCCTGGCCTTGGCCTGAAGCATCTGTGGCTAATGGAGAGGTAGAGAGGTTAGAGGGTTCATAGTTGAGGGTTGAAGGTGTTGGGTGAAGGGTGGAGGGAGGAGCACCTTAAAAGAGGGCGAAGAGGATTCATTTGAAAGGGTTCATTTTTTCATTTTGGAGGGTTCACTTTTGCCCATGTCTGATCGATAGGGCCCCACCTTTCGCTCAAGAGTGTCAAAAAGACTCCTCAAATCTTTAAATGACCAAAGATGTGATGTTTGGTGCTTTCAGAGTAACATGTCAAAAGCATGGGTAAATCCCGATTCCAGAGCCCCTTTTCTCTTAGAAAACATACTTATATCTAACAGTAGCAGCCTAGCTGTGCATCTTGTACGCCAATGTTTTAACATTTTCCAGGCTTTGATGACAGTTAAAGAAGGGAGGGAGGGGTGGAGAGACTCGGAGGAAGGGAGGGATGGAGGGGTGGAGAGACGCAGAGGAAGGGATGGGAGGGAGGGAAGCAGAACAGCTCGTTCTATTCTCTCCTACCTTGTTGTCAGGAAATCTAATTTGTACCCTGGTGGACAGAGCCACCTGGTAACGTATGCAGCATGCAAATAGGGCCTCGCTCTCCACTCTCTCTCTCTCTCTCTCTCTCTCTCACCCTCTCTCTCTGTCTCTGTTTCTCTCTCTCTCTCGCTCTCTCTCTCTCTGTCTCTGTCTCTCTCTCGCTGTCTCTGTCACTCTCTCTCTCTCTCGCTGTCTCTGTCTCTCTCTCTCTCTCTCTCTCTCTGGCTCTGTCTCTCTCTCTCTCTCTCTCTCTCGCTGTCTCTGTCTCTCTCTCTCTCTCTCTCTCTGGCTCTGTCTCTCTCTCTCTCTCTCTCTCTCTCTGTCTCTCTCTCGCTGTCTCTGTCTCTCTCTCTCTCTCTCTCGCTGTCTCTGTCTCTCTCTCTCTCTCTCTGGCTCTGTCTCTCTCTCTCTCTCTCTCTCTCTCTCTCTCTCTCTCTGTCTCTCTCTCTCTCGCCGTCTGTCTCTCTCGCTCTCTCTCGCTGTCTCTGTCTCTCTCTCTCTCTCTCTCGCTCTGTCTCTGTCTCTCTCTCTCTCGCTGTCTCTGTCTCTCTTTCTCTCTCTCTCTCGCTGTCTCTGTCTCTCTCGCTATCTCTGTCTCTCTCTCTCTCTCTCTCTGTCTCTGTCTCTGTCTCTGTCTCTGTCTCTGTCTCTGTCTCTCTCGCTGTCTCTGTCTCTCTCTCTCTCTCGCTGTCTCATATATTCCGGAGCAGGGAAAAGATTGCCCCTTGAGAATGAATGACATCATTCCTTTGCACCTCCGGACGTTCCCAATTCTTGGACCGCCGGGATATTACTCCCACCATTGACATAGAGGGATGGTGTTGGTTCTACGCAGACACAACGTTGGGCTTCTATCTCTCACTGCAAGGCAGAAACAATGGGTCTGGCTCATCATCAGATTGCCATGTCAGGTAAAGAAAGCTTTAAAAGGAAAACCCATGTGCTGTAGTTGAGAATAGATGACAAAGAAGAAGATCTGGGCTTGTTATATTGTACCGTGGACTATACTTCCATGGTAAATGTGTGTGTGTGTGTGTGTGTGTGTGTGTGTGTGTGTGTGTGTGTGTGTGTGTGTGTGTGTGTGTGTGTGTGTGTGTGTGTGTGTGTGTGTGTGTGTGTGTGTGTGTGTGTGTGTGTGTGTGTGTGTGTGTGTGTGTGTGTTCGGCGGTGGACATTCTCTAGATTATCTTTTTATTCGTGTTTTTGTTTTTCGTTGACTCAGGCTTGTAGAGATACATGGAAAACAATGATAGATAGACTAAGAAGGGAGCGGGAAAACAAATGCAAGAGGAGGAAGCCAGAAAGCCATTTGGCTCTTGCTCGAACCAAAGCTGCCGCGGTACAGCACCCTTCATTTGGAGCCATGCATATCACATATCTCAAACGGAATGCATCAATATGTCATCAAAGACTATCTGTCCATCAACGCGGTGGCTTCATCTAGGTGACCCTCTCATATCTCTCCTGTTCATCCCTCCACTCTCAGTGTAAGGACAGCAGGGGCCCCTACTTCAAGGCCAAAGAAGGCCAGCGATAGCTAGTCCTGTCCTCTCCTGTTTCAAGACCCTCATATCCACATCTGGTTAATGCATACATCCTCTATGAGGTCATGAGACGGGAATGTGACATGAATGAGGCGTTGGGGGTAGATCTGGACTGGGGGTTAGCGCTAGCGGCTAATCGCTAACATCTCAACAGCTAACGGCTACATTAGAGAGAGGGGAATAGTCTTTTAGCGCTAACAGCTAATAGCTAGCAAAGAAAGGGCACATTCTAGCTAGCAATTCTCCCCTCCTTCGTTAGCACATTATGTCATCCCTCCCTGGAGAAACGTACGGTGCTCTGAGCTAAAGACACAGTGTGTTTCACCCCTCCAGACAGGCCAGCCTACAGCCTCTCCAGGTTTAGTTATCATTGAGACGTTATGGGGGGGGGGGGGATCCCTGTGGAAGGTATCAGTGTCCATGTGATACACTCCGGTCCAGAGAGAGAACAGCCAAGATCAACACAGAGGGTTTAGTGCTTAGGACCCAGAGAGGAAATGACAGCCTACAGCCAATAGATCTGAGACATTTCCAGGTATTTAGAGCAATTCATCTGTTGAATTCCTTAATGACAATACTATGGCTTTTTGACTGAGTTGTGTCTGTGTGCCGCTGCGCTCTGCTCGGTTCTCCTCCTCTCTCTCCCTCTCTAGGCTGATAGCGGTTAGAGCGTTGGGACAGTAACCGAACAGTTGCTTGTTAGAATCCCTCCGCAGGCTAATTGAAAAAAACTGCCGTTCTGCCCTTGAGCAAGGCACTTAACTTCCACAACAACTGGTTCAGAGGGGTTTGGGTTAAATGCATTCAGTTGTGCAAGTGACTAGGTATCCCCTTCCCTCTCTCTCTCTTCTACAGAGGTTGTGTGTCTGTCTCACGGCCCACACACACACAAACACACACACACTGATGTGAAGATGTACTCAAGTGACTGTTCTGTACTGTGACACACTGCCACATACTGTTCTCCAGGGGTGCTGCGATTCTCAGAATAAAGAACTGATCATTGTCAGTCCAACTCTCAATGTCTCTCTCTCCTTTTATGAAGGAAAGAAAACCATAGCATTCATGATACATTTCAGTAATTCAAAACACCTTACAACAACATAGAACATCTAACACATCTGCTCTTAGGGGGTAGAAATAGTACAGATAGAAGCTAAACATTGTTTTCTGGTCTATCAGCACTGCCTCACATCCCCCTTCTATTGGAGAGGATCTGCAGTTTTTCCAAGGTTCACATTTTCTGCCTGGGAAAGACTTCCTCCTCTGTATGTCTCGTTTATAGAGTGATAACTTCATAGCCCCGCTGAGGCCATATGCACCTTGCCCTGAAAGTACAATATCGCAACACAACACAGCAGAGAGAGAGAGAGTTTTGAGTTTGAGTTTTTATAAAACCTTTATTTTCTACTCAATTGTTAACATAAATAATGACACACTGCCTTTTCAGAAATGAAACAATAAATGTAATTCCTACACAAAATAAATAAAATAAAAATACAAACGAACATATACATTCAACTTATTTCATCAACAAAAAATAATTTCCCCTCCTCTACAAAACAAAGCGCTCCTTCGTATGCCCACTTCTCCTCAAACAATGGGAGATCTTTTACAGCTGAGAAGAACTCAAAATCCACTTTTATTCTTGCTTTCACTAATCCTTTAAAAACACATCTTATATCCTTCCCATATCCCGTGTCTATCTTATGTTTCCTACTCAAAAAAATTGACATCTTAGCTTGTCCCAAAATAAAATTTAACAGTTGACATTTTCTTTTCTGTTGCTTACTATATTGAAACCCCAAAATAAAAACATTGTTATTGAAAATCTCACCTACAGCTCTAAACAAAGATTCCAGTATTTCTAATAGAGGTTTTATCCTCTCACACTCCATAAAACAGTGAAAAATGGTTTCTCTTATATTACAAAAAGGACATCCATCTCCAACATCTGAGTTAATGACAGATACAAAAGCATTAACTGCAATAATGCCATGTAAAACCCTCCATTGCATATCACCAGTACCCTTTTGTAACGGTGGTTTGTACAGTGCTCTCCATGCTGGCTTTACCTTGTCATCAATTCCCAATTTTACCCTCCATGGAGTGTCTTTTCTATTTTTCAATTTCTCTTTATTTAACACCTTGACACACCCCCTATACAAGTCCTTCCCATTCACCTCATCCAAACCCACCTCCTCCAACCCTCTCAAATCCAACAATAAACCCTTTCTCTCTGACTCTGGGATATTTGGTGTAATCCCTAGTCTTGGAAATGAGACTTCTTCATCTTGTACCTTCTTCTTGTGGCTATTAAGCATTCCCCACTCTTCCACTGACAGAGCCTTCCTGCAGCTTCCCAGCATTTGTCCGACAATCCTTTCCGACCTCACCCCCAAATGTTCAGCCACCCGTCTTCCATCCATTAAGGCGGGCCCGGCCATGGCCATTAACTGTTTTAAGGTGATGATTTTGCCCTTCACCAGAATCTTGGAGAAATGTGGAACAGCTGCAGTTGTACAATCCAGTCTTGCCCCATACACCAGAGGTTCCTCCAACAACCAATGCACTGACTCCGCTGAAGTTCGTCTGGACACCTTCATTATGCTCCACACTCTGAGAAGACCTCTGTAAAACGGAGGTACTCCCTCCCTAGAAATCTGGCTATTATCAACTAGAAATAAAGCCTTCTTTAAACCTAATCCTCCAACCCTCTGTAATACAAGACCTGCTACCCCTCTCCACACCACATTTTCCTGTCCATAAAGCAACCTTTGAATAAACTGCAACCGGAAAGCAGCAGCCCTACTAGCAAGATGTACAAGACCTTGTCCCCCCTCCTCTTTTGACAAATACAAAACACTTTGTGGAACCCAGTGATATTTATCCCAAAAGAAATCCACAATAATTACCTGTATCTTAGCTAGAAGGCCAGATGGTGGTTCTAAAACTGACAACCGATGCCATAGTGCAGAGGCAATCACATTGTTAACTATAATGGTTCGCCCCCTATATGACATTCGAGATAACAACCAACGCCATCTCTTCATCCTCCCTTCCACCATTTCAACCACCCCAATCCAATTTTTTTCCATAGTCCCCTCATCTCCTAGGTACACTCCAAGATACTTAAACCCTCCCTTACACCATTCCAGCCCCCCTGGCAAAGCCATGATCCCTCCAGACCATTCTCCAATCTGTAAAGCACAACTCTTTTCCCAATTTACTTTTGCAGAGGATATTCCCCTAAAACGATCAACCATTAGACTCAAACTATCCACCTCCGCTTGATTTTTCACTAAAACAACTACATCAGCATAGGCTGAGAGACGAATAGGAGGAATATCCTCTGAAAGGTACACCCCTTCAATCCGACTTCTAATGCTATTTAGTAGTGGCTCTATAGCAATGGCATATAACATCCCTGATAAAGAACATCCCTGCCTAATACCTCTACACACTTTAAAAGGAGCACTCAAACCACCGTTAACTTTCAATACACTTTCAATGTCACCATATATCACCTTTATCATGGCTATAAAACCAGAGCTGAACCCAAACGCCTCAAACGTGTGCCATAAATATTGATGTTCAACTCGGTCAAATGCCTTTTCCTGATCAATTGAAATTAGACCAGCATCCAACCCAATAGCCCTAGAGACGTCCAAAAAATCACGAATCAGAGAAATGTTATCCCCTATCTGCCTGCCAGGAACACAGTAGGACTGGTCCGTATGTATGATTTGCCCCATCACCTCCCTCAGCCTGTTGGACAAAGCCTTGGACAGGATCTTATAATCAGTGCACAGTAAAGCCACCGGCCTCCAGTTTTTCACCTCCCTAGGGTCACCCTTTTTGGGCAGTAGGGTGAGGACAGCCCTTCTGCAGCTTATTGGTAGTAACCCTCCGGTTAAACTATCATTAACTACTTCTAGCCAATCCTCTCCCAACATAGTCCAAAAAGACTTAAAAAAGTCAACGGGAAGCCCATGAATGCCTGGTGCCCTTCCATTTTCCATGCCTTTTAATGCAGTGTATAACTCCTGCAAAGACAATGGTTGCTCAAGCTCAACCTGAGCTTCTGCAGCCACCTTTGGGAGCCCATCAAGGAACTGCTGTGTCACTGTTTTATCCTCTTTGTACTCACACTTGTAGAGCTCAGCATAGAACTCTACTGCCCTCTTTCTAATTTCACTAGGGCTAGTGAGCTCTTGTCCAACAGCTGATTTGAGACAATGAATAATTTTTCTTTGTCCATTCTTTTTCTCTAAACCAAAGAAAAATTTGGATGAGGCATCCATTTCAGAGATTCCCTGAAACTTACTTCTCACCAATGCCCCCTGTGCTCTGATACCCAGCAGGTCTGCCAATGCAACTTTTTTTCTCTTGAGTGCCTGCGTATGGCCTCGATCTCCTGTGGTCTCAACCAACGTCATGAGTTCCACTATTTCAAACTCTAGGGCTTTCATTGATCTGGTGATATCCTTGGTGACATTCCTCGTGTATTGATTACAAAATTGTTGAATCTGGATTTTCCCTATATCCCACCACTGTTGAAGGGATACAAAACTGGCCTTTTGAGACCTCCACCTCTCCCAGAAAAAACAAAAACATTTCCTGAAGTGAGCATCACTCAATAAAGTTATATTAAAATGCCAGTATGCGCTTTTGGGTTTTACATCGTTAATGAACACCACCTCTGTTATTAAACAATGATCAGAAAATCCCACTGGGGTTATCACACTTGATTTACAGACCTGAGATTGATGCTCAAAACAATAAAACCTATCTAACCTGGCCATAGAGATGGTGTTCTCTCTCACATGCGCCCATGTGTACTGCCTTGTGCCTCCATTTTGACTCCGCCAAATATCACACAATTCATGTGTTACAATGAGGCGTTTTAAAAAAGTCCTTGAGGCTATATGAGGTTCTTGGTGATTTCTATCTAAATCACTGACTGTGCAGTTAAAATCCCCAGCAATAAATAAATAATCTTCATTGTTACATTTCTCAATGGTATTTGATAATGTCTCTAAAAAACATACCCTCTCAACTGCCACCACTGGGGCATATACATTTATCAGACACATAGTGATGTTTTCATACCTTGCTCTAACTTTTAATAACCTCCCCTCAACTACCTCTTCAACCTCATAAGACAAAGGCAAAAACCCTCTTGAGAACAATATAGCCACACCCCCACTTTTCGAGTTTTTATGACTACACACCACTGTCCCCCCCCACTCCTGTTGCCACATAACTTCATTTTCCAAATTACTATGCGTTTCTTGTAGAAAATTTATGTCACTTCCCTTTCCCCTAATTAACTCATACACTATGGCTCTTTTTTTACCATCTCTTGCCCCATTTACGTTTAAAGAAGAAATCTTAAAACTGCTCATGAATGAAAAAAATATACAGAGGAAGATACAGACACCCCATCTCTTTACAGAGTTAAATCTGCAACTGAACTCTTTCATTTTCTTTAGAATTTACATCACTTATCACTCTCGTGACCACTTTCTTGAGTCTAGCAATTTCAGGGCTTGTCAAATCTCCCCCTGTTATTTTTGACATCAGAAACTTTGCTGATTCTATAAACAATTCACTTTCAGGAAAAAAATCAGTTATATTGTAATCCTGCATATATTTCTTCCCTTTTGTCAACTTCAGAAATTGACGTACCTTCTTAATTCCATATCTCCCGTCTTCCCCAATTATCTCGCTATTTTGTTGTGACGCGTCAGATGACTCACTCTCACTATCTTCCCCAGAGGAAAACTCCACCATCTCTTCAACCTTTTCATCTTCAACTAATTTATCAATCTCTACCTTCCTCTTAGAATTAGACCCTTCACCACCCCCTACATTCTTTCTCTTACTCCTCGGTACTTTGAAAACAGCTTCTTCCTTTTCTGTTATTTCAATTTCCTCTTTATCTCCGACTTCATTTTCCAGCACCACCTCAGCGACGGCAGTCGCAATCTCACCGACTTTTTCCCCTCCCTCTTTGTTCTGATCTACCACAATTGCCCCCGTATCTACACTGCCTTCCTCTCCTACTTTTCTAACCACATCTGCCCACCTTCTTCCGTCCCCTGCACTTTTAGCAGGTTCATCCCTTCGCGTTGATGCGTTAGCTGTACCATCACTATAGCTACTACCGGGCTCTGCGCGCTCCTTCTCAGGACAACTACGCACCAAATGCCCCTCTCTTCCACAACCAAAACATTTCATTGATTCAGTAGAAGCGTAAAAAACATAATCAAATCCATCAATCTTAAAACTGAACGCTAAATTCAGTTCATCAACGTCCTTTTTTAAGATCATATGCACTTGCCTCCTATGAGACACGACATGTTTCAGCAACGGAGATTTGCATCCAAAAAGAACCTTCTTTATTGTGGATACAATTTGACCAATGCGAGATAATTCTCGCTCCAACACTTCATCTCTAACAAATGGTGGTACGTTAGACAATATAACCTTCTTAGCCGGATTCATAAGCGGAAATACCTGCGTCTGTGTCTCCCGCAACACAACACCTCTCTCCACCATTATATTCACCTTTTCAATGGAATCTAAGAATATCACTACTGCGCTATTCATCCTCGAGGCTGATTTGATGCTATCATACCCAACAATATTTCCAACCGCCAAACTACACTCCTCCACCGAACACCCAGCCGCCGCCGGAATCTTAATTCCATTGCGCCGACTAAGTTTTTCATACTCCAAACTTCCACGAGTGGCCATTTCAACCAGCCCCACCCGCTGGTTGTGCCCTCGCGAAAAAAACCTACCTCAACGATCCCACCACCCCTATACTTGCTTAGTAATAGTTAGAAAAGATACCCTTAAACCAACTAAACTAATCAATATATATATATTACATACCAAAACCCAATAGAGTGAAAAGAAATCCAGTCGCTCTCACAATCACTCCTGCTTACGACTCACTCCCAGCATGCACTCCGACGAGAAGAGAGAGAGAGAGAGAGAGAGATAGAGAGAGAGAGAGAGAGAGAGAGAGAGAGAGAGAGAGAGAGAGAGAGAGAGAGAGAGAGAGAGAGAGAGAGAGAGAGAGAGAGAGAGAGAGAGAGAGAGAGAGAGAGAGAGAGAGAGAGAGAGAGAGAGAGAGAGCAGAGAGAGAGAGAGACGAGAGAGAGAGAGAGAGAAAGAGAGAGAGAGAGAGAGAGAGAGAGAGAGAGAAGAGAGAGAAAGGAGAGG